>NC_091302.1:36591449-36606449 GCF_038502225.1 Cherax quadricarinatus | reverse complement strand
GTCGTTGCACCTGTTTCGTTGTACCTGTGTCGTTGCACCTGTTTCGTTGTACCTGTGTCGTTGTATCTCTGTCGTTGTATTGAGTCATTGGGTGCGTCTTTTGTCTGTGTATGTGTCTTTTGTTACTGATGTCCCCTATCACCTTTTGTTACCTCAGACACCTTCCATTCTCCAGCTTTACACCAGCCTCTTCTTGTGATCCAGACCTTGTGATCCACACCTTGTGATCCAGTCCTTGTGATCCAGACCTTGTGATCCAGACCTTGTGATCCAGACATTATGATCCAGACCTTGTGATCCAGACCTTGTGATCCAGACATTATGATCCAGACCTTGTGATCCAGACCTTGTGATCCAGACCTTGTGATCCAGACCTTATGATCCAGACCTTGTGATCAAGACCTTGTGATCCAGACCTTGTGATCAAGACCTTGTGATCCAGTCCTTGTGATCCAGACCTTGTGATCCAGACCTTGTGATCCAGACCTTGTAATCCAAACCTTTTGATCCAGACCTTGTGATCCAGACCTTGTGTTCAAGACCTTGTGATCCAGACCTTGTGATCCAGACCTTGTGATCAAGACCTTGTGATCAAAACCTTGTGATCCAGACCTTGTGAACAAGACCTTGTGATCCAGTCCTTGTGATGCAGACCTTGTGATCCAGACCTTGTGATCCAGACATTATGATCCAGACCTTGTGATCCAGACCTTGTGATCCAGACCTTGTGATCCAGACCTTGTGATCCAGACCTTGTGATCAAGACCTTGTGATCCAGACCTTGTAATGCAGACCTTTTGATACAGACTTTGTGATCCAGACCTTGTGATCCAGACCTTGTGATCCAGACCTTGTGATGCAGACCTTGTGATCCAGACCATGTGATCCAGACCTTGTAATCCAGACCTTGTGATCCAGACATTATGATCCAGACCTTGTGATCCAGACCGTGTGATCCAGGCCTTGTGATCTAGACCTTGTGATCCAGACCTTGTGATCAAGACCTTGTGATCAGAACATTATGATCCAGACCTTGTGATCCAGACCTTGTGATCAAGACCTTGTGATCCAGACTTTATGATCCAGACCTTGTGATCCAGACATTATGATCCAGACCTTGTGATACAGACCTTGTGATCAAGACCTTGTGATCCAGACCTCGTGATCCAGACCTTGTGATCCATACATTATGATCCAGACCTTGCGGTCCAGACCTTGTGATCCAGACCTTGTGATCCAGACCTTGTGATCCAGACCTTGTGATCCAGACCTTGTGATCAAGACCTTGTGATCCAGACCTTGTTATCCAGACCTTGTGTTCCAGACCTTGTGATCCAGACCTTGTGATCCAGACACTATGATCCAGACCTTGTGATCCAGACCTTGCGATCCAGACCTTGTGATCCAGACCTTGCGTTCCAGACCTTGTGATCCAGGCCTTGTGATCCAGACCTTGTGATCCAGACCTTGTGATCCAGACCTTGTGATCCAGACCTTGTGATCCAGACCTTGTGATCCAGACCTTATGATCCAGACTTTGCGATCCAGACCTTGTGATCCAGACCTTGTGATCCAGACCTTGTGATCCAGACATTATGATCCAGACCTTGTGATCCAGACCTTGTGATCCAGACCTTGTGATCCAAACCTTGTGATCCAGACATTATGATCCAGACCTTGCGATCCAGACCTTGTGATCCAGACCTTGTGATCCAGACCTTGTGATCCAGACCTTGTGGTCCAGACCTTGTGATCCAGACATTATGATCCCGACCTTGTGGTCCAGACCTTGTGATCCAGACCTTGTGATCCAGACCTTGCGATCCAGACCTTGTGATCCAGACCTTGCGATCCAGACCTTGTGATCCAGGCCTTGTGATCCAGACCTTTTGATCCATTCCTTGTGATCCAGACCTTGTGATCAAGACCTTGCGATCCAGACCTTGTGATCCAGACCTTGTGATCCAGACCTTGTGATCCAGACCTTGTGATCCAGACCTTGTGATCCAGACATTATGATCCAGACCTTGTGATCCACACCTTACCATCCAGACCTTTTGATCCAGACCTTGTGATCCAGACCTTGTGATCCAGACATTATGATCCTGACCTTGTGATCCAGACCTTGTGATCCAGACCTTGTGATCCAGACCTTGTGGTCCAGACCTTGTGATCCAGACATTATGATCCCGACCTTGTGATCCCGACCTTGTGGTCCAGACCTTGTGATCCAGACCTTGCGATCCAGACCTTGTGATCCAGACCTTGCGATCCAGACCTTGTGATCCAGACCTTGTGATCCAGACCTTGTGATCCAGACCTTGTGATCCAGACCTTGTGATCCAGACCTTGTGATCCAGACCTTGTGATCCAGACCTTGTGATCCAGACATTATGATTCAGACCTTGTGATCCAGACCTTGTGATCCAGACCTTGTGATCCAGACCTTGTGATCCAGACATTATGATCCAGAACTTGTGATCCAGATCTTGTGATCCAGACCTTGTGATCCAGACCTTGTGATCCAGACCTTGTGATCCAGACCTTGTGATCAAGACCTTGTGATCCAGACCTTGTGATCTAGGCCTTGTGATCCAGGCCTTGTGATCCAGACCTTGTGATCCAGACCTTGTGATCCAGACCTTGTGATCCAGACCTCGTGATCCAGACCTTGTGATCCAGACCTTGTGATCAAGACCTTGTGATCCAGACCTTGTGATCAAGACCTTGTAATCCAGGCCTTGTGATCCAGACCTTGTGATCCAGACCTTGTGATCCAGACCTTGTGATCAAGACCTTGTAATCCAGGCCTTGTGATCCAGACCTTGTGATCCAGACCTTGTGATCCAGGCCTTGTGATCCAGACCTTGTGATCCAGGCCTTGTGATCCAGACCCTGTGATCCAGACCTTGTGATCAAGACCTTGTAATCCAGGCCTTGTGATCCAGACCTTGTGATCCAGACCTTGTGATCCAGGTCTTGTTATCCAGACCTTGTGATCCAGACCTTGTGATACAGACCTTGTGATCCAGACCTTGTGATCAAGACCTTGTAATCCAGGCCTTGTGATCCAGACCTTGTGATCCAGGCTTTGTGATCCAGGCCTTGTGATCCAGACCTTGTGATCCAGACCTTGTGATCCAGACCTTGTGATCCAGACCTTGTGATCAAGACCTTGTAATCCAGGCCTTGTGATCCAGACCTTGTGATCCAGACCTTGTGATCCAGGCCTTGTGATCCAGATCTTGTGATCCAGACCTTGTGATCCAGACCTTGTTATCCAGACCTTGTGATCAAGACCTTGTAATCCAGGCCTTGTGATCCAGACTTTGTGATCAAGACCTTGTGATCCAGACCTTGTGATCCAGACCTTGTGATCCAGACCTTGTGATCCAGACCTTGTGATCCAGAACTTGTGATCCAGACCTTGTGATCCAGACCTTGTGATCCAGACCTTGTGATCCAGACATTATGATTCAGACCTTGTGATCCAGACCTTGTGATCCAGACCTTGTGATCCAGACCTTGTGATCCAGACATTATGATCCAGAACTTGTGATCCAGATCTTGTGATCCAGACCTTGTGATCCAGACCTTGTGATCCAGACCTTGTGATCCAGACCTTGTGATCAAGACCTTGTGATCCAGACCTTGTGATCCAGGCCTTGTGATCCAGGCCTTGTGATCCAGACCTTGTGATCCAGACCTTGTGATCCAGACCTTGTGATCCAGACCTCGTGATCCAGACCTTGTGATCCAGACCTTGTGATCAAGACCTTGTGATCCAGACCTTGTGATCCAGACCTTGTGATCAAGACCTTGTAATCCAGGCCTTGTGATCCAGACCTTGTGATCCAGGCCTTGTGATCAAGGCCTTGTGATCCAGACCTTGTGATCCAGGCCTTGTGATCCAGACCTTGTGATCCAGACCTTGTGATCAAGACCTTGTAATCCAGGCCTTGTGATCCAGACCTTGTGATCCAGACCTTGTGATCCAGGCCTTGTTATCCAGACCTTGTGATCCAGACCTTGTGATACAGACCTTGTGATCCAGACCTTGTGATCAAGACCTTGTAATCCAGGCCTTGTGATCCAGACCTTGTGATCCAGACTTTGTGATCCAGGCCTTGTGATCCAGACCTTGTGATCCAGACCTTGTGATCCAGACCTTGTGATCCAGACCTTGTGATCCAGACCTTGTGATCCAGACCTTGTGATCAAGACCTTGTAATCCAGGCCTTGTGATCCAGACCTTGTGATCCAGACCTTGTGATCCAGACCATGTGATCCAGACCTTGTGATCCAGACCTTGTGATCCAGACCTTGTGATCCAGACCTTGTGATCAAGACCTTGTGATCCAGACCTTGTGATCCAGACCTTGTGATCAAGACCTTGTGATCCAGACCTTGTGATCCAGACCTTGTGATCCAGACCTTGTGATCCAGACCTTGTGATCCAGACCTTGTGATCCAGACCTTGTGATCCAGGCCTTGTGATCCAGACCTTGTGATCCAGACCTTGTGATCCAGACCTTGTGATCCAGACCTTGTGATCCAGACCTTGTGATCCAGGCCTTGTAATCCAGGCCTTGTGATCCAGACCTTGTGATCCAGACCTTGTGATCCAGACCTTGTAATCCAGGCCTTGTGATCCAGACCTTGTGATCCAGACCTTGTAATCCAGGCCTTGTGATCCAGACCTTGTGATCCAGACCTTGTGATCCAGACCTTGTGATCCAGGCCTTGTGATCCAGACCTTGTGATCCAGACCTTGTGATCCAGACCTTGTGATCCAGACCTTGTGATCCAGACCTTGTGATCCAGACCTTGTGATCCAGACCTTGTGATCCAGACCTTGTGATCCAGACCTTGTGATCCAGACCTTGTGATCCAGACCTTGTGATCCAGACCTTGTGATCCAGACCTTGTGATCCAGACCTTGTGATCCAGACCTTGAGATCCAGACCTTGTGATCCAGACCTTGTGATCCAGACCTTGTGATCCAGACCTTGTGATCCAGACCTTGAGATCCAGACCTTGTGATCCAGACCTTGTGATCCAGACCTTGTGATCCAGACCTTGTGTTGACACCTTCACTCTCACAAACTCAATACTAACTCTTCCTTTTTAACGGAGTATTTATAATTTATAATTTATTGATGTCTTCACTCAGGAACTCATTTTCTTTTCTGTAGTGTTTCTCAGCATGAAATATGTACATTGTACCATGTGTGTCTCAACATACAACATGTACATTGTACCATGTGTGTCTCAACATACAATATGTACATTGTACCATGTGTGTCTCAACATACAACATGTACATTGTACCATGTGTGTCTCAACATACAACATGTACATTGTACCATGTGTGTCTCAACATACAACATGTACATTGTACCATGTGTGTCTCAACATACAACATGTACATTGTACCATGTGTGTCTCAACATACAACATGTACATTGTACCATGTGTGTCTCAACATACAACATGTACATTGTACCATGTGTGTCTCAACATACAACATGTACATTGTACCATGTGTGTCTCAACATACAACATGTACATTGTACCATGTGTGTCTCAACATACAACATGTACATTGTACCATGTGTGTCTCAACATACAACATGTACATTGTACCATGTGTGTCTCAACATACAACATGTACATTGTACCATGTGTGTCTCAACATACAACATGTACATTGTACCATGTGTGTCTCAACATACAACATGTACATTGTACCATGTGTGTCTCAACATACAACATGTACATTGTACCATGTGTGTCTCAACATACAACATGTACATTGTACCATGTGCACGCCTCAACATGTCCTGAACATGTTAAGTGATTTGCAAAATATAACATCAGTAGTGTTCTAAATTTTGCGATACATCAATATTGTTGTAATAATGAGACACATCAATATTGTTGTAATAATGAGACACATCAATATTGTTGTAATAATGAGACACATCAATATTGTTGTAATAATGAGACACATCAATATTGTTGTAATAATGAGACACATCAATATTGTTGTAATAATGAGACACATCAATATTGTTGTAATAATGAGACATATCAATATTGTTGTAATAATGAGACACATCAATATTGTTGTAATAATGAGACACATCAATATTGTTGTAATAATGAGACACATCAATATTGTTGTAATAATGAGACACATCAATATTGTTGTAATAATGAGACACATCAATATTGTTGTAATAATGAGACATATCAATATTGTTGTAATAATGAGACACATCAATATTGTTGTAATAATGAGACACATCAATATTGTTGTAATAATGAGACACATCAATATTGTTGTAATAATGAGACACATCAATATTGTTGTAATAATGAGACACATCAATATTGTTGTAGTAATGAGACACATCAATATTGTTGTAATAATCAGACACATCAATATTGTTGTAATAATGAGACATATCAATATTGTTGTAATAATGAGACACATCAATATTGCTGTAATAATGAGACACATCAATATTGTTGTAATAATGAGACACATCAATATTGTTGTAATAATGAGACACATCAATATTGTTGTAATAATGAGACACATCAATATTGTTGTAATAATCAGACACATCAAATATTGTTGTAATAATGAGACACATCAATATTGTTGTAATAATGAGACACATCAATATTGTTGTAATAATGAGACACGTCAATATTGTTGTAATAATGAGACACATCAATATTGTTGTAATAATGAGACACATCAATATTGTTGTAATAATGAGACACATCAATATTGTTGTAATAATGAGACACATCAATATTGTTGTAATAATGAGACACATCAATATTGTTGTAATAATGAGACACATCAATATTGTTGTAATAATGAAACACGTCAATATTGTTGTAATAATGAGACACGTCAATATTGTTGTAACAATGAGACACATCAATATTGTTGTAATAATGAGACACATCAATATTGTTGCAATAATGAGAACCATCAATATTGTTGTAATAATGAGACACGTCAATATTGTTGTAATAATGAGACACATCAATATTGTTGTAATAATGAGAACCGTCAATATTGTTGTAATAATGAGACACGTCAATATTGTTGTAATAATGAGACACGTCAATATTGTTGTAATAATGAGACACGTCAATATTGCTATAATAATGAGACACATCAATATTGTTGTAATAATGAGACACGTCAGTATTGTTATAATAATGAGACACATCAATATTGTTGTAATAATGAGACACATCAATATTGTTGTAATAATGAGACACGTCAATATTGTTGTAATAATGAGACACATCAATATTGTTGTAATAATGAGACACGTCAATATTGTTGTAATAATGAGACACGTCAATATTGTTGTAATAATGAGACACATCAATATTGTTGTAATAATGAGAACCGTCAATATTGTTGTAATAATGAGACACGTCAATATTGTTGTAATAATGAGACACGTCAATATTGTTGTAATAATGAGACACATCAATATTGTTGTAATAATGAGACACGTCAATATTGTTGTAATAATGAGACACATCAATATTGCTATAATAATGAGACACATCAATATTGTTGTAATAATGAGACACGTCAATATTGTTGTAATAATGAGACACGTCAATATTGTTGTAATAATGAGACACATCAATATTGTTGTAATAATGAGACACATCAATATTGTTGTAATAATGAGACACATCAATATTGTTGTAATAATGAGACACATCAATATTGTTGTAATAATGAGACACGTCAATATTGTTGTAATAATGAGACACATCAATATTGTTGTAATAATGAGACACATCAATATTGTTGTAATAATGAGACACATCAATATTGTTGTAATAATGAGACACATCAATATTGTTGTAATAATGAGACACGTCAATATTGTTGTAATAATGAGACACATCAATATTGTTGTAATAATGAGACACATCAATATTGTTGTAATAATGAGACACATCAATATTGTTGTAATAATGAGACACATCAATATTGTTGTAATAATGAGACACATCAATATTGTTGTAATAATGAGACACATCAATATTGTTGTAATAATGAGACACATCAATATTGTTGTAATAATGAGACACATCAATATTGTTGTAATAATGAGACACATCAATATTGTTGTAATAATGAGACACATCAATATTGTTGTAATAATGAGACACATCAATATTGTTGTAATAATGAGACACATCAATATTGTTGTAATAATGAGACATATAATATACATATAATATAATAAACACTGTAAGGAACAGTGTACACTGCGAGGTACAATGTACACTGCAAGGTACAATGTACACTGCAAGGTACAATGTACACTGCAAGGTACAATGTACACTGCAAGGTACAATGTACACTGCAAGGTACAATGTACACTGCAAGGTACAATGTTCACTGCAAGGTACAATGTACACTGCAAGGTACAATGTACACTGCAAGGTACAATGTACACTGCAAGGTACAGTGTACACTGCAAGGTACAATGTACACTGCAAGGTACAATGTACACTGCAAGGTACAATGTACACTGCAAGGTACAATGTACACTGCAAGGTACAATGTACACTGCAAGGTACAATGTACACTGCAAGGTACAATGTACACTGCAAGGTACAATGTACACTGCAAGGTACAATGTACACTGCAAGGTACAATGTACACTGCAAGGTACAATGTACACTGCTAGGTACAATGTTCACTGCAAGGTACAATGTACACTGCAAGGTACAATGTACACTGCAAGGTACAATGTACACTGCAAGGTACAGTGTACACTGCAAGGTACAATGTACACTGCAAGGTACAATGTACACTGCAAGGTACAATGTACACTGCAAGGTACAATGTACACTGCAAGGTACAATGTACACTGCAAGGTACAATGTACACTGCAAGGTACAATGTACACTGCAAGGTACAATGTACACTGCAAGGTACAGTGTACACTGCAAGGTACAATGTACACTGCAAGGTACAATGTACACTGCAAGGTACAATGTACACTGCAAGGTACAGTGTACACTGCAAGGTACAATGTACACTGCAAGGTACAATGTACACTGCAAGGTACAGTGTACACTGCAAGGTACAGTGTACACTGCAAGGTACAATGTACACTGCAAGGTACAGTGTACACTGCAAGGTACAATGTACACTGCAAGGTACAATGTACACTGCAAGGTACAATGTTCACTGCAAGGTACAATGTACACTGCAAGGTACAATGTACACTGCAAGGTACAATGTACACTGCAAGGTACAGTGTACACTGCAAGGTACAATGTACACTGCAAGGTACAATGTACACTGCAAGGTACAATGTACACTGCAAGGTACAATGTACACTGCAAGGTACAATGTACACTGCAAGGTACAATGTACACTGCAAGGTACAATGTACACTGCAAGGTACAATGTACACTGCAAGGTACAGTGTACACTGCAAGGTACAATGTACACTGCAAGGTACAATGTACACTGCAAGGTACAATGTACACTGCAAGGTACAGTGTACACTGCAAGGTACAATGTACACTGCAAGGTACAGTGTACACTGCAAGGTACAATGTACACTGCAAGGTACAGTGTACACTGCAAGGTACAATGTACACTGCAAGGTACAATGTACACTGCAAGGTACAATGTACACTGCAAGGTACAATGTACACTGCAAGGTACAATGTACACTGCAAGGTACAGTGTACACTGCAAGGTACAATGTACACTGCAAGGTACAGTGTACACTGCAAGGTACAATGTACACTGCAAGGTACAGTGTACACTGCAAGGTACAATGTACACTGCAAGGTACAGTGTACACTGCAAGGTACAATGTACACTGCAAGGTACAGTGTACACTGCAAGGTACAATGTACACTGCAAGGTACAATGTACACTGCAAGGTACAATGTACACTGCAAGGTACAATGTACACTGCAAGGTACAATGTACACTGCAAGGTACAATGTACACTGCAAGGTACAATGTACACTGCAAGGTACAATGTACACTGCAAGGTACAATGTACACTGCAAGGTACAGTGTACACTGCAAGGTACAATGTACACTGCAAGGTACAATGTACACTGCAAGGTACAATGTACACTGCAAGGTACAATGTACACTGCAAGGTACAATGTACACTGCAAGGTACAATGTACACTGCAAGGTACAATGTACACTGCAAGGTACAATGTACACTGCAAGGTACAATGTACACTGCAAGGTACAATGTACACTGCAAGGTACAATGTACACTGCAAGGTACAATGTACACTGCAAGGTACAATGTACACTGCAAGGTACAATGTACACTATACTGTACAGTATACATTACACTGCACAGTGTACTCAGTAATGAGACACACAGATCAGAAAGATACCAGTAACTTAAGTTGTAACATCAAACATAATTCTGTCAGTATAACTACAAGTTGAAAAACATTAATAATCCATTATACGAAAATTATATTAAGTCAGTTATAAAATGTAAAACAGAAATAAACCAAAATGAAAGAAACTTTGTTTAAAAAATGTTTTTTTTTTTTAAATCCCGGACGGACTGTTACTTAAACAATCTGTTGTGTTTTGTTTGTCTGTGGCGTTGTGTTTGTGTTTGTGTCTGTCCATGTATATGAGCCTCTCCTTGGGTCTGTGTTTGTGTCAGCAACAAAAAAGCGTCAGTCAGTCAGCAACACACACACAAAATAAAAATAGTCAGTCAGCAACACAAAAAACATCAGTCAGCCAGCAACACAAAAGCCATTAGTCAGTCAGCAACACAAGAAAACTAACAACAGCCAGCCAGCAACACAAAAAACAACAGTCAGTCAGAAATACAAAAAACAGTCAGTCAGCAACACTAAAAACAACAGTCAGTCAGCAACACTAAAAACAGTCAGTCAGCAACACTAAAAACAACAGTCAGTCAGCAACACAAAAAACAACAGTCAGTCAGAAATACAAAAAACAGTCAGTCAGCAACACAAAAAACAACAGTCAGTCAGCAACACAAAAAACAGTCAGTCAGCAACACTAAAAACAACAGTCAGTCAGCAACACAAAAAACAACAGTCAGTCAGAAATACAAAAAACAGTCAGTCAGCAACACAAAAAACAACAGTCAGTCAGCAACACTAAAAACAGTCAGTCAGCAACACTAAAAACAACAGTCAGTCAGCAACACAAAAAACAACAGTCAGTTAGAAATACAAAAAACAGTCAGTCAGCAACCCAAAAAACAACAGTCAGTCAGCAACACAAAAAACAGTCAGTCAGCAACACTAAAAACAACAGTCAGTCAGAAATACAAAAAACAGTCAGTCAGCAACCCAAAAAACAACAGTCAGTCAGCAACACTAAAAACAGTCAGTCAGCAACACTAAAAACAACAGTCAGTCAGCAACACAAAAAACAACAGTCAGTCAGAAATACAAAAAACAGTCAGTCAGCAACACAAAAAACAACAGTCAGTCAGCAACACTAAAAACAGTCAGTCAGCAACACAAAAAACAACAGTCAGTCAGCAACACTAAAAACAGTCAGTCAGCAACACTAAAAACAGTCAGTCAGCAACATTAAAAACAACAGTCAGTCAGCAACACTAAAAACAACAGTCAGTCAGCAACACTAAAAACAGTCAGTCAGCAACACTAAAAACAGTCAGTCAGCAACACTAAAAACAGTCAGTCAGCAACATTAAAAACAACAGTCAGTCAGCAACACTAAAAACAACAGTCAGTCAGCAACACTAAAAACAGTCAGTCAGCAACACTAAAAACAGTCAGTCAGCAACACTAAAAACAGTCAGTCAGCAACATTAAAAACAACAGTCAGTCAGCAACACTAAAAACAACAGTCAGTCAGCAACACTAAAAACAACAGTCAGTCAGCAACACAAAAAAACAAGAGCATAATTTTTACCTAAATCTTGTAATATTTTCGAATTAAAACATTTAATAATAATTAAAATTAAGTATAATAGCTGTAATTATAATTATAGAGATGTTTGGTATATAATCTTTCCTTCGGCTTTTATTTTTGCATTTTGTAAGGATTTTCTGGCAGGAAATAATATTTATTTTTTCTAGGCATGTGGGGGGAAGGGGGGGTTAAGCAGGTGGGTTAGCTGGGGTCAGCAGGTGGGGTCAACAGGTGGGATAGCTGGGGTCAGATGGTGGGGTAGCTGGGGACAGAATCTGGAGTAGCTGGGGTTAGCAGGTGGGGTAGCTGGGGTCAGCAGTTGGAATAGCTGGGGTTAGCAGGTGGGGTAGCTGGTGTCAGCAGGTGGGAGAGCTGGGGTCAGCAGGTGGAATAGTTGGGGTTAACAGGTAGAATTAGTAAGTGGGGTAGCTAGTGTCAGCAGGTGGGGTAGCTGGGGGTCAGAAGGTGGGGTAGCTTGGGGTCAGAAGGTGGGATCAGCAGGTGGGGTAGCTGGGGTTAGCAGGTGGGGTAGGTGGTGTAAGCAGTTGGGGTACGTAAGGTAGCTGATGAGCTGATGTAACCAGGTGGGGTAGCTGGGATCAGCAGGTGGGGTAGGTGGGGTTAGTAGGTGACTTAGCAGGAGTAAGCAGGTGGGGTAGCTGGGGTTAGCATGGAAGGGTACCTGGGGTTAGTAGGGGGGTACTGGTGTCAGCAGGTGGGGTAGTTGGGGTCAGCAGGTGGGGTAGCTGGGTTCAGCAGGTGAATCAGCTAGTGTCACCAGGTGGGGTAGCTGGGGCCATCAGGTGGGGTAACTGGAGTCAGCAGGTGAATCAGCTAGTGTCAGCAGGTGGGTCAGCTGGGGTCAGCAGGAGGGGTATCTGAGGTCAGCAGGTGGGGTAGCCAGGGTCAGCAGGTGAATCAGCTAGTGTCAGCAGCTGGGATAGCTGGGGTCAGAAGGTGGGGTAGCTGGGATTAGCAGGTGGGGTAGCTGGGGTCAGCAGGTGGGGTAGCTGGGGTCAGAATCTGGAGTAGCTGGGGTTAGCAGGTGGGGTAGCTGGGGTCAGCAGTTGGAATAGCTGGGGTTAGCAGGTGGGGTAGCTGGTGTCAGCAGGTGGGAGAGCTGGGGTCAGCAGGTGGAATAGTTGGGGTTAACAGGTAGAATTAGTAAGTGGGGTAGCTAGTGTCAGCAGGTGGGGTAGCTGGGGGTCAGAAGGTGGGGTAGCTTGGGGTCAGAAGGTGGGGTCAGCAGGTGGGGTAGCTGGGGTTAGCAGGTGGGGTAGGTGGTGTAAGCAGTTGGGGTACGTAAGGTAGCTGATGAGCTGATGTAACCAGGTGGGGTAGCTGGGGTCAGCAGGTGAATTAGCTAGTGTTAGCAGGTGGGGTAGCTGGGGTCAGCAGGTGAATTAGCTAGTGTTAGCAGGTGGGGTAGCTGGGGTCAGCAGGTGAATTAGCTAGTGTTAGCAGGTGGGGTAGCTGGGGTCAGCAGGTGAATTAGCTAGTGTTAGCAGGTGGGGTAGCTGGGGTCAGCAGGTGAATTAGCTAGTGTTAGCAGGTGGGGTAGCTGGGGTCAGCAGGTGAATTAGCTAGTGTTAGCTGGTGGGGTAGCTGGGGTCAGCAGGTGAATTAGCTAGTGTTAGCAGGTGGGGTAGCTGGGGTCAGCAGGAGGGGTATCTGAGGTTATGTCTCCAATTATCTCCATCAGTGATGTGTTTGGTTTATAAAAACACAAAAAAAATGTAGCAAGAAAGTTGGAGCATGAGATGGGAGTTTAATGTGGAAAAGAGGAGAGAGGAAGAGGAGAAGAAGGAAGGGAAAATGCTAGGAGAGAAGAAAAAAGAGAGGGGCGGGAGAAAGGGAGGGATAATGGAGGAGATAATGGGCAATGAATGAAGGTGAAAGGACCTAAGAAGGAGAAAGTGGGAGAAAGTTAGATGATAGGGAGAGGAGGGAGAAAGAGAGCCTTGAGTAGGAATCGAGGAAGATGGGTGAGGTTAGGAGGGGGAAAGAAACTAGGAGTTAGAATTAAAGGATAGAAGAAAACAGGTCTTTTAGCTTCTATAGTAATGTCTAGCTAACTTCCAGTATAGATGTGCTTAGTATCTGTAATGGCTGTGAACTGTATTCTATACTAGGTAACTTTCTATGCTGAGTCTAAACATCAAGACTATGTTGTTGAAGGAAGAGAGAGCGAGAGAAAGAGAGAGAGAGAGAGAGAGAGAGAGAGAGAGAGAGAGAGAGAGAGAGAGAGAGAGAGAGAGAGAGAGAGAGAGAGAGAGAGAGAGAGAGAGAGAGAGAGAGAGAGAGAGAGAGAGAGAGAGAGAGAATGACAATACGACAGGAGGTGCATTTCCTTCTTAAATCGCTTGACCAAGAAAAGACTGTGGGCCCAAACAAGTTGAGCCCAAGATTGTTGAGAAGATGTGCAGACCAGCTAACAGCACCTCTAACTCGCATCTTTCAGCACTGCCTAGTACAGTGTAAATGGCCCTCTCTGTGGAAAGAGGCAAATGTAGTCCCTGTTCACAAAAAGAAGAGCAGAGCAGAAATCAGCAACTACAGACCAGTGTCACTCCTGTCAATCACTGGTAAGATCCTTGAGACAATAATCTCAAGACAAATGACAGAGTTTTTTGACTACCACTCACTACTTTGTGACCGTCAATATGGCTTCAGGAAAGGTTACTCTGATGCTGACCTGCTGTTAAACTTCTCAGTAAGTGGCACCATTCACTGGATGAATCCAAAGTCAGCTGTGTGGTAGCACTGAACACTGCTGGTGCTTTCGATCGGGTGTGGCACCATGGCATTCTTAGAAAAATTGTAAGCTCTGGGAATTGCAGGCTCTACGCTATATCTCCTCAGTGATTACCTTCTTGGTAGATCTCTAAAGGTAGTTCTCAATGGAACGGAATCAGCAAGACATCCTACTGGGGCAAGTGTTCCACAGGGAAGCGTGCTGGGACCATTGTTACGGAGCGTCTACTTCAACGACCTTCTTCATCTCATCCCAGAAT
>NC_091302.1:36493949-36586449 GCF_038502225.1 Cherax quadricarinatus | reverse complement strand
TACAAGTACATAATACAACTTATGCAGGCCATTGCTGTTATAAATGACGTACTTTAAAGAAAGTCCCTGGTTTTGAGAAGCATTTCGGGCAACATAGGTTAATTTTGTCCCCAGGTGCGACCCACACCAGTCAGCTAACACCCAGGTACCTACTTGCTGCTAGGTGAACAGGAACTGCAGGTGTCTTAAGGAAACACGGACCTGAGTGTGTGAGCTGAGTGCGCTACCAACCAAGCTGCGGGTCAAAAATTGACAATAAATTTATTCTTAGTAAATTTACTCTTTATAAGCGCCTTAACTTCGGCCATTAGCTTCTGCCAGTTGGTGACTTGGACCTACCTAGCATGGGCCAGTAGGCCTTCGGCAATAATCCTTCTTTCTTATGTTCTTAAGTTAACTGGCTGCCTTGCTTCTTGCAACATTCACCCTCAGGTTGAATATTGCATCACTTGCCTTGTTATTCCAGCTCCAGTATTAACTGATGTTGTCTAGAGATAATGTGTATATTCTGAGCAGGAGATGTGTAGTATGTCATCACTTGTCGCAGGATCATGCAACTGTTGACACAAGATGAGTGACGGTGGTTATTTCCTCTCTTGAATAACTCAATGTCAGAGTGCAGTCATCTGTGCAACTACACAAATGGTTATTTTTCATTGATGCAATGACTTGTGCTACACAGTAGAGTGCTTCAATAAATGATCAGCTGTACAGCGACCTTCACTGAAACAATACTGGCGCCACCTAGTATCCAGTCTGGAAAAATGTTGCCATTGGTTCAGTGATTTTGTTCAAAACTTTTACCAGGAACTGACGGCAGTGACACTCCAAAATTTAGGCCACGGGGAACTTCTAATTGCAGAGTGCCTGTTGGGACCTGGGGAAATTGCCCAGGTGCCTGTAGAAACCCATGGAAAACTATTACCGGGTGCCTGTAGGACCTCGGGAAAATTACTAAAGTGCCTGTGGGGACCTCAGCAAAGTATTACCGAGGTGTCTATAGTGATCTCGGAGAGATCATTAACGAGGTGCCTGTATGGACCTCGGAGGGACTATTACCGAGGTGCCTGTAGGGATCTCAGGGAAAGTATTGCCGAGATGTCTGTAGGGACCTCGGAGACATCATTAACGAGGTGCCTGTAGGGACCTCGGAGAGACTTTTACCGAGTTGCCTGTAAGGATCTCTGGGAAAGTATTCTGAGGTGTCTGTAGGGACCTCGGAGAGATCATTAACAGGTGCCTGTAGGGACCTCGGAATATTACCGAGGTGCCTGTGGGGATCTCGGGGAAAATATTGCCGAGGTGTCTGTGGGGATCTCGGAAAGACCATTAACGAGGTCCCGAGGGACCTCAAAAAGATCATTAACGAGGTGCCTGTAGGGACCTCAGAGAGACTATTACCGAGGTGCCTGTAGAGATCTCAGGGAAAGTGTTACCGAGATGTCTGTAGGGACCTCGGAGAGATCATTAACGAGGTGCTTGTAGGGACCTCGGAGAGATCATTAACGAGGTGCAT
This sequence comes from Cherax quadricarinatus, assembly GCF_038502225.1. Taxonomy (NCBI): domain Eukaryota; kingdom Metazoa; phylum Arthropoda; class Malacostraca; order Decapoda; family Parastacidae; genus Cherax; species Cherax quadricarinatus. The sequence continues at coordinate 36,584,933 of NC_091302.1, read as the reverse complement.
GTAGGGACCTCAGAAAGACTATTACCGAGGTGCCTGTAGAGATCTCAGGGAAAATATTACCGAGATGTCTGTAGGGACCTCGGAGAGATCATTAACGAGGTGCCTGTAGGGACCTCGGAGAGACTATTACAGAGGTGCTTATAGGGACCTCGGGGAAACTATTACCGAGGTACTTGTAGGAACCTCGGGGAAACTATTACCGAGGTGCTTGTAGCAACCTCGGGGAAACTATTACCGAGGTGCTTGTAGGGACCTCGGGGAAACTATTACCGAGGTGCTTGTAGGAACCTCGGGGAAACTATTACCGAGGTGCTTGTAGGGACCTTAGGGAAAGTATTACCGAGGTGCCTGTAGGGAACTCGAGGAACTTTAGTCTTCTCTTATAAATAATTTAATGTTTTTTTTAAATGACGTTCATTATTTATACTTGGTATGATAACATTTGTGATGAGTGTTTATGTTCTTTGTGTTTATTGTTTGTTGATTTTATCCTTCTTTTTATTGACAGTGGTGAAGCCCATGTACTCTGTGTTAGGCAGTGGTGAAGCCCATGTACTCTGTGTTAGACAGTGATGAAATAAATGTATTCTGTGTTAGACAGTGGTGAAGCCCATGTACTCTGTGTTAGGCAGTGGTGAAGCCCATGTACTCTGTGTTAGGCAGTGGTGAAGCCCATGTACTCTGTGTTAGACAGTGATGAAATAAATGTATTCTGTGTTAGACAGTGGTGAAGCCCATGTACTCTGTGTTAGGCAGTGGTGAAGCCCATGTACTCTGTGTTAGGCAGTGGTGAAGCCCATGTACTCTGTGTTAGACAGTGGTTAAACCCATGTACTCTGTGTTAGACAGTGATGAAACCCATGTAATCTGTGTTAGACAGTGGTGAAACCCATGTACTCTGTGTTAGACAGTGGTGAAACCCATGTACTCTGTGTTAGACAGTGATGAAACACATGTACTCTGTGTTAGACAGTGATGAAACCCATGTACTCTGTGTTAGACAGTGGTGAAACACATGTACTCTGTGTTAGACAGTGATGAAACCCATGTACTCTGTGTTAGACAGTGATGAAACCCATGTACTCTGTGTTAGACAGTGATGAAACACATGTACTCTGTGTTAGACAATGATGAAACCCATGTACTCTGTGTTAGACAGTGATGAAACACATGTACTCTGTGTTAGACAGTGGTGAAACCCATGTATTCTGTGTTAGACAGTGGTGAAATCCATGTACTCTGTGTTAGACAGTGATGAAACACATGTACTCTGTGTTAGACAGTGATGAAACCAATGTACTCTGTGTTAGACAGTGATGAAACCCATGTACTCTGTGCTAGACAGTGATGAAACCCATGTACTCTGTGTTAGGCAGTGGTGAAGCCCATGTACTCTGTTAGACAGTGATGAAACACATGTACTCTGTGTTAGACAGTGGTGAAATCCATGTACTCTGTGTTAGACAGTGATGAAACCCATGTACTCTGTGTTAGGCAGTGGTGAAGCCCATGTACTCTGTGTTAGACAGTGGTTAAACCCATGTACTCTGTGTTATACAGTGATGAAACCCATGTACTCTGTGTTATACAGTGATGAAACCCATGTACTCTGTGTTAGACAGTGGTTAAACCCATGTACTCTGTGTTAGACAGTGGTTAAACCCATGTACTCTGTGTTAGACAGTGGTGAAACCCATGTATTCTGTGTTAGACAGTGGTGAAATCCATGTACTCTGTGTTATACAGTGATGAAACCCATGTACTCTGTGTTAGACAGTGGTGAAATCCATGTACTCTGTGTTAGACAGTGGTTAAACCCATGTACTCTGTGTTAGACAGTGGTTAAACCCATGTACTCTGTGTTAGACAGTGGTTAAACCCATGTACTCTGTGTTAGACAGTGGTGAAACCCATGTACTCTGTGTTAGACAGTGGTGAAACCCATGTACTCTGTGTTAGACAGTGGTTAAACCCATGTACTCTGTGTTAGACAGTGGTGAAACGAATGTGCTCTGTGTTAGACAGTGGTGAAACCCATGTATTCTGTGTTAGAAAGTGATGAAACCCATGTACTCTGTGATAGACAGTGGTGAAACCCATGTACTCTGTGCTGGACAGTGGTGAAACCCATGTATTCTGTGTTAGACAGTGGTGAAACCCATGTATTCTGTGTTAGACAGTGGTGAAACCCATGTACTCTGTGCTAGACAGTGGTGAAACCCGTGTATTCTGTGTTAGACAGTGGTGAAACCCATGTATTCTGTGTTAGACAGTGGTGAAACCCATGCACTCTGTGTTAGACAGTGATGAAACCCATGTACTCTGTGTTAGACAGTGGTGAAACCCATGTATTCTGTGTTAGACAGTGGTGAAACGAATGTGCTCTGTGTTAGACAGTGGTGAAACCCATGTATTCTGTGTTAGACAGTGGTGAAACGAATGTGCTCTGTGTTAGACAGTGGTGAAACCCATGTATTCTGTGTTAGAAAGTGATGAAACCCATGTACTCTGTGATAGACAGTGGTGAAACCCATGTACTCTGTGCTGGACAGTGGTGAAACCCATGTATTCTGTGTTAGACAGTGGTGAAACCCATGTATTCTGTGTTAGACAGTGGTGAAACCCATGTACTCTGTGCTAGACAGTGGTGAAACCCATGTATTCTGTGTTAGACAGTGGTGAAACCCATGTATTCTGTGTTAGACAGTGGTGAAACCCATGTACTCTGTGTTAGACAGTGATGAAACCCATGTACTCTGTGTTAGACAGTGGTGAAACCCATGTATTCTGTGTTAGACAGTGGTGAAACACATGTACTCTGTGTTAGACAGTGGTGAAACCCATGAACTCCGTGTTAGACAGTGGTGAAACCCATGTACTCTGTGTTAGACAGTGGTGAAACCCATGTACTCTGTGTTAGACAGTGGTGAAACCCATGTACTCTGTGTTAGACAGTGGTGAAACTCATGTACTCTGTGTTAGACAGTGGTGAAACCCATGTACTCTGTGTTAGACAGTGGGGAAACCCATGTATTCTGTGTTAGACAGTGGTGAAACCCATGTACTCTGTGTTAGACAGTGGTGAAGCCCATGTACTCTGTGTTAGACAGTGATGAAATCCATGTACTCTGTGTTAGACAGTGGTGAAACCCATGTACTCTGTGTTAGACAGTGGTGAAACCCATGTACTCTGTGTTAGACAGTGGTGAAACCCATATACTCTGTGTTAGACAGCTTTGAAACCCATCTACTCTGTGCTAGACAGTGGTGAAACCCATGTACTCTGTGTTAGACAGTGGTGAAACTCATGTACTCTGTGTTAGACAGTGGTGAAGCCCATGTACTCTGTGTTAGACAGTGGTGAAACCCATGTACTCTGTGTTAGACAGTGGTGAAACCCATGTGATCTGTGTTAGACAGTGGTTAAACCCATGTACTCTGTGTTAGACAGTGGTGAAACCCATATACTCTGTGTTAGACAGTGGTAAAACCCATGTACTCTGTGTTAGACAGTGGTGAAACCCATGTACTCTGTGTTAGACAGTGGTGAAACCCATGTACTCTGTGTTAGACAGTGGTGAAACCCATGTACTCTGCGTTAGACAGTGGTGAAACCCATGTACTCTGTGTTAGACAGTGGTGAAACCCATGTACTCTGTGTTAGATAGTGGTGAAACCCATGTACTCTGTTTTAGACAGTGGTGAAACCCATGTACTCTGTGTTAGACAGTGGTGAAACTCATGTACTCTGTGTTAGACAGTAGTGAAACCCATGTACTCTGTGTTAGACAGTGGTGAAACCCATGTACTCTGTGTTAGACAGTGGTGAAACCCATGTACTCTGTGTTAGACAGTGGTGAAACCCATATACTCTGTATTAGACAGTGGTGAAACCCATGTACTCTGTGTTAGACAGTTGTGAAACCCCTGTACTCTTTGTTAGAGAGTGGTGAAACCCATGTACTCTGTGTTAGACAGTGTTGGTAGGTGTGTTATGTGATGCTGGCTGCTCAGCAGATCCTGAACTCTCCTGTGTTCAGTCTCTCCTGTGTTCAGTCTCTCCTGTGTTCAGTCTCTCCTGTGTTCAGTATCTTCTGTGTTCAGCCTCTCCTGTGTTCAGCCTCTCCTGTGTTCAGTCTCTCCTGTGTTCAGTCTCTCCTGTGTTCAGCCTCTCCTGTTTTCAGCCTCTATTGTGTTCACCTCTCCTGTGCTCACCTCTCCTGTGTTCATTCTCTCCTGTGTTCAGTCTCTCCTGTATTCACCTCTCCTGTGTTCAGCCTCTCCTGTGTTCAGCCTCTATTGTGTTCGCCTCTCCTGTGTTCACATCTCCTGTGTTCAGTCTCTCCAGTGTTCAGTCTCGCCTGTGTTCACCTCTCCTGTCTTCAGCCTCTCCTGTCTTCAGCCTCTACTGTGTTCACCTCTCCTGTGTTCACCTCTCCTGTGTTCAGTCTCTCCTGTGTTCAATCTCTCCTGTGTTCACCTCTCCTGTGATCAGCCTCTTCTGTGTTCACCTCTCCTGTGTTCACCTCTCCTGTGTTCACCTCTCCTGTGTTCAGACTCTCCTGTGTTCAGCCTCTCCTGTGTTCACCTCTCCTGTGTTCAGCCTCTCCTGTGTTCAGCATCTATTGTGTTCAGACTCTCCTGTGTTCAGCCTCTCTTGTGTTCACCTCTCCTGTGTTCAGCCTCTCCTGTGTTCAGCATCTATTGTGTTCAGTCTCTCCTGTGTTCACCTCTCCTATTTTCACCTCTCCTGTGTTCAGCTTCTCATGTGCTCAGCATCTACTGTGTTCACCTCTCCTGTGTTCAGCTTCTCCTGTATTCAGCTTCTACTGTGTTCACCTCTCCTGCGTTCAGTCTCTCCTGTGTGCACCTCTCCTGTGTTCAGTCTCTCCTGTGTTCACCTCTCCTGTGTTCACCTCTCCTGTGTTCAGGCTCTCCTGTGTTCGGCCTCTCCTGTGTTCACCTCTCCTGTGTTCACCTCTCCTGTGTTCAGGCTCTCCTGTGTTCACCTCTCCTGTGTTCACCTCTCCTGTGTTCAGGCTCTCCTGTGTTCGGCCTCTCCTGTGTTCACCTCTTCTGTGTTCACCTCTCCTGTGTTCAGGCTCTCCTGTGTTCGGCCTCTCCTGTGTTCACCTCTCCTGTGTTCACCTCTCCTGTGTTCAGGCTCTCCTGTGTTCACCTCTCCTGTGTTCAGTCTCTCCTGTGTTCACCTCTCCTGTGTTCACCTCTCCTGTGTTCAGTCTCTCCTGTGTTCACCTCTCCTGTGTTCAGTCTCTCCTGTGTTCACCTCTCCTGTGTTCACCTCTCCTGTGTTCAGGCTCTCCTGTGTTCGGCCTCTCCTGTGTTCAGCATCTACTGTGTTCAGTCTCTCCTATGTTCAGCCTCTCCTGTGTTCAGTCTCTCCTGTGTTCACCTCTCCTGTGTTCAGTCTCTCCTGTGTTCACCTCTCCTTTGTTCACCTCTCCTCTGTTCAGTCTCTCCTGTGTTCACCTCTCCTGTGTTCACCTCTCCTGTGTTCAGCCTCTCCTGTGTTCAGTCTCTCCTGTGTTCAGTCTCTCCTGTGTTCAGCCTCTCCTGTGTTCAGCCTCTATTGTGTTCACCTCTCCTGTGCTCACCTCTCCTGTGTTCAGTCTCTCCTGTGTTCAGTCTCTCCTGTGTTCAGTCTCTCCTGTATTCACCTCTCCTGTGTTCAGCCTCTCCTGTGTTCAGCCTCTACTGTGTTCACCTCTCCTGTGTTCACCTCTCCTGTGTTCAGCCTCTCCTGTCTTCAGCCTCTACTGTGTTCACCTCTCCTGTGTTCACCTCTCCTGTGTTCAGTCTCTCCTGTGTTCAGTCTCTCCTGTGTTCATCTCTCCTGTGTTCAGCCTCTCCTGTGTTCACCTCTCCTGTGTTCACCTCTCTTGTGTTCACCTCTCCTGTGTTCAGTCTCTCCTGTGTTCACCTCTCCCGTGTTCACCTCTCCTGTGTTCAGCCTCTCCTGTGTTCAGCCTCTCCTGTGTTCACCTCTCCTGTGTTCACCTCTCCTGTGTTCAGCCTCTCCTGTGTTCAGCCTCTCCTGTGTTCACCTCTCCCGTGTTCACCTCTCCTGTGTTCAACCTCTCATGTGTTCAAATCTCCTATGTTCACCTCTCCTGTGTTCAGCTTCTCCTGTGCTCAGCATCTACTGTGTTCACCTCTCCTGTGTTCAGCCTCTCCTGTATTCAGCTTCTACTGTGTTCACCTCTCCTGCGTTCAGTCTCTCCTGTGTTCACCTCTCTTGTGTTCAGTCTCTCCTGTGTTCACCTCTCCTGTGTTCACCTCTCCTGTGTTCAGTCTCTCCTGTGTTCACCTCTCCTGTGTTCAGTCTCTCCTGTGTTTATCTCTCCTGTGTTCACCTCTCCTGTGTTCAGTCTCTCCTGTGTTCACCTCTCCTGTGTTCACCTCTCCTGTGTTCAGGCTCTCCTGTGTTCAGCCTCTCATGTGTTCAGCATCTACTGTGTTCAGCCTCTCCTGTGTTCAGCCTTTCCTGTGTTCAGTCTCTCCTGTGTTCACCTCTTCTATGTTCAGTCTCTCCTGTGTTCAGCCTCTCCTGTGTTCAGCCTCTCCTGTGTTTAGTCTCTCCTGTGTTCACCTCTCCTGTGTTCAGCCTCTCCTGTGCTCAGTCTCTCCTGTGTTCAGCCTCTCCTCTGTTCAATCTCTCCTGTGTTCTCCCTCACCCTCTCTCACCCTCCCTCACACTCCCTCACCCTTCCTCACCCTCCCTCACCCTCCCTCACTCTCCCTCACCCTCTCTCACTCTCCCTCACTCTCCCTCACCCTCCTTCACCCTCCCTCACCTTCCCTCACTCTACCTCACTCTCCCTCACCCTCCCTCACTCTCCCTCACCTTCATTCACCATCCCTCACTCACCTTTACCCTCAATCACCTTCCTTCACTCTCCCTCACCCTCCTTCAACATCTCTCACCCTCCCTGACCTTCCCTCGCCCTCCCTCACCTTCTCTCACTCTCCCTCACCTTCCCTCACCTTCCCTCACCTTCCCTCACATTCCCTTACCATCCCTCACCTCCTTTCATCCTCCCTCACTCTCCCTCACCTTCCCTCACCCTCCCTCACCTTCCCTCACAATTCCTCACCATCCCTCATCATCACTCACCTTCCCTCACCTTGCCTCACCTTGCCTCACCTTCCCTTACCTTCTCTCACCCTCCCTCACCTTCCCTCACCTTCCCTTACCATCCCTCACCTTCCCTCACCTTCTTTCACCATCCCTCACCCTCCCTCACCCTCCCTCACTCTCCCTCACCATCCCTCACTCTACCTCACCCTCCCTCACCCTCCCTCACTCTCCCTCACCTTCCTTCACCATCCCTCACTCTCCCACTCCCTCCCTCACTCTCCCTCATCTTCATTCACCCTCCGTCACTCTCCCTCACCTTCATTCACCCTCCCTCACTCTCCCTCACCATCCCTCACTCTCCCTCACTCTCCCTCACCTTCCTTCACCATCCTTCACTTTCCCTAGCCCTCCTTCACTCTCCCTCACCTTCATTCACCCTCCCTCACTCTCCCTCACTCTCCCTCACCATCCCTCACCCTCCCTCACTCTCCGTCACCTTCCTTCACCATCCCTCATTCTCCCTCACCTTCCTTTACCATTCATCACTCTCTCTCACTCTCCCTCACCTTCCTTCACCATCCCTCACTCTCCCTCACTCTCCCTCACCTTCCTTCACTATCCCTGTCTCTCCTTGACTCTCCCTCAGCCTCCCTCACTCTCCCTCCCTCACTCTCCCTAGCCTTCCCTCACCCTCCCTCACTCTACCTCACCTTCCTTCACCATTCCACACTCTCCCTCACTCTCCCTCACCTTCCTTCACCATCCCTCACTCTTCCTCAACTTCCCTCACTCTCCCTCGCTCACTCTCCCTCATCCTCCCTCACCTGTCATCCATCTCAGCAACTTTCTTAAGCGCTGTGAATGTTGAGATCAGGAAGGAATAATGAAGGTCACTTATTCAGGTTTGAGACGTGTCTGAGGAGGCAGAGCTGGGGTGGGGGGTGGGGGGTGAGGGAGGCAGCGGAGGGGTTGTGGACTGTGTGGGGGAGAGAGGGGTGTGTGCTTATCTGATGGGCTGCTGGCTAGCCTATCAGAAGTAACACCTCTGTGAGTTTTTCGATATCCTTAGACGATCAGGAGAGAGTAAGAGGCAAGTGAGCTGACTTTCTCTCTCTCTCTCTCTGTCTGTCTCTCTCTCTCTCTCTATCTCTCTCTCTCTCTCTCCTCGTTCAGTTTCCTCCTCACGGTACTATTCTTTCCTTCCTTTTCTTCACCTTCCCCATTTCCCTGTTTTTTCTCGTTCTCTCTTTTTTCTCGTCTTTTTCCCCCTGTTCCTTTCTTTTCCCCCACCTGATCCTTATTTTCCCTGTCATTTCCCCTATCTTCCTTTTCCTTTCGCTTTTCCCCTCTTCCTTTTCTCTCCTCCTTCTCCTCCTCTTCTTCCCTTCCTCTTCTTCTTCCCCTCCTCCTCTTCTTCTTCCCCTCCTCCCCTTCTTTCCCTCCTCCTCTTCTTCTTCCCCTCCTCTTCTTCTTCCCCTCCTCTTCTTCTTCCCCTCCTCTTCTTCTTTTCCTCCTCTTCTTCTTCTCCTCCTCCTCTTCTTCTTCCCCTCCTCTTCTTCTTCCCCTCCTCTTCTTCTTCCCCTCCTCTTCTTCCCTTCCTCCTCCTCTTTCTCCTACTCCTGAGCGCTAAAGATCAATCACTGGTCACAAAAACAGTTGTATGAGGATGGGGGCTAGGGCAGGGGGTGACCTTTCAGTGGCAGTGCCACCACCAGTGCCACCACCAGTGCCACCACCAGTGCCTGGTTACCTGGAGGTTATTCCGGGGATCAACGCCCCCGCGGCCCGGTCCATGACCAGGCCTCCCGATGGATCAGGGCCTGATCAACTAGGCTGTTACTGCTGGCCGCACGCAGTCCAACGTACGAGCCACAGCCCGGCTGATCCGGCACTGACTTTAGGTATCTGTCCAGCTCTCTCTTGAAGGCAGCCAGGGGCTTATTGGCAATTCCCCTAATGCTTGATGGGAGGCTGTTGAACAGTTTTGGGCCCCGGACACTTATGGTGTTTTCCCTTAGTGTACCAATGGCGCCCCTACTTTTTATTGGGGGCATTTTGCATCGCCTGCCCAGTCTTTACTTTCGTAGGGAGTGATTTCTGTGTGCAGATTTGGGATCATTCCTTCCAAGTTTTTCCAGGTGTAGATTATGATATATCTCTCCCTCCTGCGTTCCAACGAGTACAAGTCAAGTGCTTCCAAGCGTTCCCAGTAGTTAAGGTGCTTGACAGAACTTATACGTGCAGTAAAGGATCTCTGTACACTCTCTAGATCTGCGATTTCACCTGCTTTGAATGGAGATGTTAATGTACAGCAGTATTCCAGCCTAGAGAGAACAAGTGATTTGAAAAGGATCATCATGGGCTTGGCATTTCTCGTTTTGAAAGTTCTCATTATCCATCCTATCATTTTCTTTGCATGTGCGATCGTGGCACTGTTGTGATCCTTGAAAGTGAGATCCTCAGACATTACTACTCCCAGGTCCCTTACATTATTTTTCCGCTCTATTGTATGGCCGGAGTCAGTAGTATACTCTGTTCTAGTTATTATCTCCTCCAGTTTTCCATAACGGAGTAGTTAGAATTTGTCCTCATTGAACATCATATTGTTTACCGTTGCCCACTGGAAAACTTTGTTTATATCTTCTTGGAGGTTAACCGCGTCCTCAGCAGATGACAGCCTCATGCAGATCCTAGTATCATCCGCAAAGGATGATACGGTGCTGTGGTGTATATCTCTGTCTATGTTTGATATGAGGATAAGGAATAAGACGGGGCGAGTACTGTGCCTTGTGGAACAGAGCTCTTCACTATGGCAGCCTCCGATTTAACTCTGTTGACCACTACTCTTTGTGTTCGATTTGTTAAGAAGTTGAAGATCCATCTCCCCACTTTCCCAGTTATTCCTTTAGCACGTATTTTGTGGGCTATTATGCCATGATCGCATTTGTCAAATGCTTTTGCAAAGTCTGTGTATATTACATCTGCATTCTGATTTTCTTCCAGTGCATCCAAGGCCATGTCATAGTGATCCAGTAGTTGTGAGAGGCAGGAGCGACCTGCCCTGAACCCATGTTGTCCTGGATTATGCAGATTTTGGGAATCCAGGTGATTTGCAATCCTGCTTCTTAGCACTCTTTCAAAGATTTTTACGATGTGGGACGTCAGAGCTATTGGTCTATAGTTCTTAGCTATTGCTTTACTGCCACCTTTATGGAGTGGGGCTATATCCGTTGTTTTAAGTGACTGTGGAATTTCACCCATGTCCAAGCTCCTCCTCCATAGTGTACTTAGGGCACGCGAGAGGGGTTTATTGCAGTTCTTAATGAAAATAGAGTTCCACGAGTCTGGGCCCGGGGCTGAGTGCATAGGCATGTTGTCAATGGCTTTTTCGAAATCTATCGGAGTTAGGGTAATGTCGGAAATTTGGCATACATTTATGGAGTTTGAGGCTCATTCATGAAGAAATCATTTGGGTCGTCGATCCTCAGACCGATTAGTGGTTCACTAAACACAGAGTCGTACTGGGATTTCAATATTTCACTCATTTCCTTGTTGTCATCTGTGTAATTCCCATCCTGTCTGAGTAAGGGCCCGATACTAGATGTGGTATTTGCCTTGTTTTTGGCATATGAAAAGAAATATTTTGAATTTCTTTCAATTTCACTAATAGCTTTAAGCTCCTCCTGCCTCTCCTGGTTCCTGTAAGAGTCATTTAACTTAAGTTCGATAGTTTCCACTTCCCTGGTCAGCGTCTCCTTTCGTGTATCAGATATTCTAGCACTCCTAAGGAGCTCAGTGACTCTTCGTCGTCTTCTGTAGAGGGAGCGTCTTTCTCTCTCCAGTTTACTCCTGCTCTTCTTCTTTCTTAGGGGAATATGCCTAGAACATGCTTCGGCTGCCAGGAAGTTGATCCTTCCAAGGCACTGGTTTGGATCCATATCATTTAAGACATCTTCCCAACATGTTTCGTTTAGGACATGGTTTACCTGGTCCCAGTTGATGTTCTTGTTATTGAAGTTGTATTTTGTGAAGACACCTTCACAGGTACATGCATTCTGCTGATCAGGACCCCTATGCATGTACGTCTGGACTTCGATTAGGTTGTGATCGGAATTAGTTGTTTTTGATATTCTTATGTCTCTTATCAGGTCCTCATTATTTGTGAAGATAAGGTCAAGTGTGTTTTCTAGTCTTGTTGGCTCCACTATCTGCTGGCTTAAGGTGTGTTTTTCGCAGAGACTTAGTAGCTCATGTGTGTGTGACCTTTCATCTGCGCTACCTCCGGGGATTGTTTCAGCTATAACATTATTTGCTACATTCTTCCATTTTGTATGCCTTAGGATGGAGCTGGAAGGTTTTCCAAACAGTAATCAATTTTCAGTAGCTGTTCCTTGAACTGTTGTGAGGTTGCATCTGGTGGCTTGTATACAACCACAATGACTAGGTTTTGGTTCTCGATCTTTACTGATAGAACTTCAACTACCTCATTTGTGGTGTTCAGCCACCACCAGTGGTTGTAGCAGCTCCCTCAACATTGTACTGCAGGTCACCTGAGGTGGTGCTGCTGACGGAGGCGTGGCATGGAGATAGGTAGATAGACAGATAGATAGATAGATAGATAGATAGATAGAGAGAGAGAGAGAGAGAGAGAGAGAGAGAGAGAGAGAGTGAGAGAGAGAGAGAGAGAGAGAGAGAGAGAGAGAGAGAGAGAGAGAGAGAGAGAGAGAGAGAGAGAGAGAGAGAGAGAGAGAGAGAGCGAGAGAGAGAGAGAGAGAGAGAGAGAGAGAGAGAGAGAGAGAGAGAGAGAGAGAGAGAGAGGTAAATGAAGAGAATGAACTCAGGAATAATCTGAGGAGGATACCCGACAGATGTTTTCAGAGGTCAACCCCCCCCCAGAGCTCGTCACTGCTGTTGCTGGCCGCACTCAGTCCAACGTACGAACAACTTCTTGACTGAACAACATCTTGAGGAACTCGTGAACTGTGTTGAAGACAGAGTTGGGAGGCTGTTGAATAGTCTTGGGCCCCTTATGCATTTTTTATTATTTTTCAGTGTACTCATGGTATCCAAGCATTGTCTGCCGAGCCTTAAAACACACACACACACACACACACACACACACACACACACACACACACACACACACACTGCAGTAAGACCTTCGACACAGTTCCTCACAGAGATTAGTGCAGAAGCTGGACGATCACGTGCGTATAACAGGAAGAGCACTGCAATGGATCAGAGAATACCTCACGGAGGCAACAACGAGTCATGGCACGTGCTGAGGTATCACAGTGGCCCCTGTGACGGCAGGGTCCCACAGGAGGTCAGTCCTAGGACCAGTGCTATTTTTGATATATGTGAGATGACAGATGGAAGGATAGACTCGAAGTGTCCCTGTCACCAGATGATGTGAAGTTAATGAGAAGGATTAAATCGGATGAGGATCAGGCAGAACTACAAAGAGACCTGAACAGGCTGGACACGTGGCCCAACAACCGGCTTCTCGAATTCAACCCTGCCAAATGCAAAGTCATGAAGAGTGAGAAGAGCAAAGAGGCCGCAGACAGAGTATAGGCTAGGTGGACAAAGACTGCAAACCTCACTCAAGGAGAAAGATCTTGGGGTGACCATAACAGAGCACGTCTCCGGAAGCACACATCAACCAGGTAACTGCTGCAACAAATGGGCGCCTGGCAAACCTGAGAATAGCGTCCGATACCTTAGAAAGGAATCGTTCAGACTCTGTACCGTGTACGTCAGGCCCATACTGGGTATGTAGCACCAGTTTGGAACCCACACCTGGTGAAGCACGTCAGAAATTAGAGAAAGTACAAAGGTTTGCAACAAGGCTAGTTCCGGAGCTCAGGGAATGTCCTACGAAGAGGTTGAGGAAGCCGGACTGTCGACACTGAAGGACAGGAGGTCAGGAAACAAGGATGACAACTTACAAAATATTGCGTGGAATACACAAGGTGGACAGAGACAAGATGTTCAGAGAGGACACAGAAACAAGAGGTCACTCTTGGAAGTTGAAGACTCAGATGAGTCACAGGGATGTTAGGAAGCAGTTCTTTAGTCATAGAGTAGTCAGGAAATGGAACAGTGTGGCGAGCGATGTAGTGGAGGCAGGAACCATACATAGCTTTAAGACAGGTATGATAAAGCTCATGGAGCAGGGAGAGAAGAACCTAGTAGCGTTCAGTGAAGAGGCGGGGCCAGGAGCTATGACTCGACCCCTGCAACTACAAATAGGTGAGTAGAAGTAGGTGAGTACACAGACACACACACCACACACATACACATACACACACACACAACACACATACACATACACACACACCACACACATACACATTCACACCACACACACACCACACACACACCACACACACACCACACACACACACCACACACACACACCACACACACACCACACACACACACACCACACACACCACACACACACACAGGAATGAGAACTTACTAGACAGGGTTCAGTGGGACAAGAGACACTGCAGGGAAGCCAGTTAATGAGATGATGGAATATGTAGCAACAGTGTGCAAGGAGGCTGAGGAGAGGTTTGTACCCAAGGGTAACAGGAATAATGAAAAAGCCAGGATGAGCCCATGGTTCACCCAAAGGTGCAGGGAAGCAAAAGCCAAGTGTGCCAGTTAATGGAAGAAATATAGAAGGCAAAGGACCCAGGAGAATAAGAACAGTCGAGGAGCCAGAAACGAACATGCACAGATAAGAAGGAAGGCCCAACGACAATATGAAAACGACACAGCAGCGAAAGCCAAATCTGACCCAAAACTGTTATACAGCCACATCAGGAGGAAAACAGTCAAGGAAAAGGTAATCAGGCTAAAGAAGGAAGGAGGAGAGACAACAAGAAATGACCCTGAAGTATGTGAGGAACTCAACAAGAGATTCAAAGAAGTGTTCACAGAGGAGACAGAAGGGGCTCCAGAAAGACGGAGAGGTGGGGCACACTACCAAGTGCTGGACACAGTACACACAACCAAGGAAGGAGTGAAGAGGCTTCTGAGTGAGCTAGATACCTCAAAGGCAATGGGGACAGATAACATCTCCCCATGGGTCCTGAGTGAGGGAGCAGAGGTGCTATGTGTACCCCTAACAACAATATTCAATACATCTATCGAAACAAGGAGATTTCCTGAGGCATGGAAGACAGCAAATGTAGTCCCAATCTTTAAAAAAGGAGACAGACATGAGGCAGTAAACTACAGACCAGTGTCACTGACATGTACAGTATGCAAAGTCATGGAGAAGATTATCAGGAGAAGAGTGGTGGAACACCTAGAAAGGAATGATCTCATCAACAGCAGCCAACATGGTTTCAGGGACAGGAAATCCTGTGTCACAAACCTACTGGAGTTCTATGACATGGTGACAGCAGTAAGACAAGAGAGAGAGGGGTGGATGGATTGCATTTTTTTGGACTGCAAGAAGGCGTTTGACACAGTACCACACAAGAGATTAGTGCAAAAACTGGAGGACCAAGCAGGGATAACAGGGAAGGCACTGCAATGGATCAGGGAATACTTGTCAGGAAGACAGCAGCGAGTAATGGTACGTGGCGAGGTGTCAGAGTGGGCACCTGTGACCAGCGGGGTCCCACAGGGGTCAGTCCTAGGACCAGTGCTGTTTCTGGTATTTGTGAACGACATGACGGAAGGAATAGACTCCGAGGTGTCCCTGTTTGCAGATGACGTGAAGTTGATGAGAAGAGTTCATTTGATCGAAGACCAGGCAGAACTACAAAGGGATCTGGACAGGCTGCAGACCTGGTCCAGCAACTGGCTCCTGGAGTTCAATCCCACCAAGTGCAAAGTCATGAGGATTGGGGAAGGGCAAAGAAGACCGCAGAGGGAGTACAGTCTAGGGGGCCAGAGACTACAAACATCACTCAAAGAAAAAGATCTTGGGGTGAGTATAACGCCAGGCACATCTCCTGAAGCGCACATCAACCAAATAACTGCCGCAGCATATGGGCGCCTGGCAAAGCTCAGAACAGCATTCCGACATCTTAATAAGGAATCGTTCAGGACCCTGTACACCGTGTACGTTAGGCCTATAATAGAGTATGCGGCACCAGTTTGGAACTCACACCTAGCCAAGCATGTAAAGAAACTAGAGAAAGTGCAAAGGTTTGCAACACGACTAGTCCCAGAGTTAAGAGGTATGTCCTATGAGGAGAGGTTAAGGGAAATCAACCTGACGACACTGGAGGACAGGAGAGAGAGGGGGGACATGATAACGACTTACAAAATACTGAGAGGAATTGACAAGGTGGACAAAGACAGGATGTTCCAGAGACTGGACACAGCAACACGGGGATACAGTTGGAAGCTGAAGACACAGATGAATCAAAGGGATGTTAGGAAGTATTTCTTCAGCCACAGAGTAGTCAGGAAGTGGAATAGTTTGGGAAGCGATGTAGTGGAGTCAGGATCCATACATAGCTTTAAGCAGAGGTACGATAAAGCTCATGGTTCAGGGAGAGTGACCTAGTAGCGACCAGTGAAGAGGCGGGGCCAGGAGCTTGGACTCGACCCCTGCAACCTCAACTAGGTGAGTACAACTAGGTGAGTACACACACACACACACACACACACACACATGCAGTGGATGTTAGGAAGTATTTCTTCAGCAACAGAGTAGTCAGGAAGTGGAATAGTTTGGGGCGATGTAGTGGAGGCAGGATCTATACATAGCTTTAAGCAGAGGTATGATAAAGCTCATGGTTCAGGAGAGTGACCTAGTAGCGACCAGTGAAGAGGCAGGGCCAACTAGGTGAGTACACACACACTCACACACACACATATACACACACACACACACACACACACACACACACAAACACACACACACACACACAAACACACACACACACACACACACACGCACACACACACACACACACACACACACACACACACACACACACACACACACACACACACACGTCACGCATCTTAAACCATTACTTGAGACAACTTAGATCAGAAAACGGAATGGGTATCAAAATCTTATATCTAAATTTCCATCAGTGAGCAGGAGGAGGCTGAGGAAGCTGCCAGAAGATGACAATCTTTGGGCATTTCAAATTCAATAGAGTTTTGAAATTGTTTTGGAGAGGTGGCAAGTTGGAAACTCTCTCTCTCTCTCTCTCTCTCTCTCTCTCTCTCTCTCTCTCTCCTCCTCTCTCCTCTCTCTCCCTCTCTCCCTCTCTCTCTCTCTCTCTCTCTCTTTACACAGGGTTTGACAAGGTTAACGATCCCTAGCTTCATTGACAAGCTATTTACAGGTTAAGGATTCCTAACTTTATTGGCAAGCTAAGAGCTGTTACCTACATCAGCTCATTTGAAAGCATTTTTATTGTTATGAGACATACAAGTAGGGAACAGGATAAAGTAGGAGCCATCTGTGGGCCAGCATTTTTATGTGATCAACTGATTTTATCTCGTTGACATCATTATGTGTTCCATACTCGAGTCATCCTGGGTATATATGATCTCAGATGGAGTGATGTTCTGGAGAAGGGTACAGCCATAGTGCAGTTGCTGCTTTCTGCCCTTCTTGTGGCAAAAAAGCTTGTTTCACGCTGTCCTCGAAGTGGATCCAAGTGTGGTACTTTGACACTATTGGCCTTATACATAACAGTAAGGCCACCCACATCCCTCCTATGCTGAAGGCTCTGCTGAAATGACAGATCTATCCAGGATGTGTGCTCGCGAGAGATGAGACGTCTTGCTCTGTTCTCCACTCTGTCAAGCAGTCGCAGATGAGAGGGGGGACAGGCAAACCAAGAAAGTGAAGCATACTCAAGGTGTGACCGTACTTGTGCCTCGTACAGAATCTTGCAACCCCTACTGTCAAGCAGATGCGAGATACGGCGAAGTGCTGTAAGCTTCCTGGCTGCCTTGTTTGCTAGATTTACAACATGGTTCTTCATGGTTAGTTTGGAGTCAAATTTTACCCCAAGGATATCAACTTCTTCTCCAGGTGCCAACACCCTCCCATTCATCCTTACTACTGCACCAGCATTACCATCATGGTGCCTAGAGACGATCATCATTTGCGTTTTCTCAGGTGCAAATGTTACTTGCCATCTATTTCCCCAAGATGATATAGCTCTTAGCTGGTGATTGATGTAGCTTAGAGCAGCTGGCATTTCTTCTCTCGGATAAGTGAATGTCAGTGTACAGTCATCTGCATGTGCATGTGATTCTGGGATGAGATGAAGAAGGTCATTGAAGTAGACATTCCATAACAATGGTCCCAGCACGCTTCCTGGAGTTTACCTGGAGAGAGATCCGGGGGTCAACGCCCCCGCGGCCCGGTCTGAGACCAGGCCTCCTGGTGGATCAGAGCCTGATCAACCAGGCTGTTGCTGCTGGCTGCACGCAAACCAACATACGAGCCACAGCCCGGCTGATCCGGAACTGACTTTAGGTGCTTGTCCAGTCCTTGTGGAACACTTGCCCCAATAGGATGTCTTGCTGATTCCGTTCCATTGAGAACTACACTTAGAGATCTACCATGAAAGTAATCACTAAGGAAACATAGCGTAGAGCCTGCAATTCCCAGTGCTTGAGTTTTGCTAAGAGGCCCTGGTGCCACACCCGGTCGAAAGCGCCAGCAATGTCTCTCTCTCTCTCTCTCTCTCTCTCTCTCTCTCTCTCTCTCTCTCTCTCTCTCTCTCTCTCTCTCTCTCTCTCCTTTACACAGGATTTAACAAGGTTAGGTTAACGATCCCTAGCTTTATTGACAAGCTATTTACAGGTTAAAGATTCCTAACTTTATTGACAAGCTAAGAGCTGTTACCTACATCAGCTCATTTGAAAGCATTTTTATTGTTATGAGACATACAAGTAGGGAACAGGATGAAATTGGAGCCATCTGTGGGCCAGCATTTTCATTTGATCAACTGACTTTATCTCGTTGACATCATTATGCTGTGCGAATGTGTTCCAGACTCTAGTCATCCTGGGTATGTATGATCTCAGATGGAGTGATGTTCTGGAGAAGGGTACAGCCAGAGTGAAGTTGCTGCTTTCTGCCCGTCTTGTGGTATAGAAGCTTGCTTCACGCTGTCCTCGAAGCGGAGCCAAGTGTAGTACTTTGACAATATTGGCCTTGTACATAACAGTAAGGCCACCCACATCCCTCCTGTGTTGAAGGTTCTGCTGAAATGACAGATCTATCCAGGATGGGTCCAGGCGAGAGATGAGACGTCTTGCTATGTTCTCTACTCTGTCAAGCAGTCGCAGATGAGAGGGGGGAGGCAAACCAAGAAAGTGGAGCATAATCAAGGTGTGAGCGTACTTGTGCCTCGTACAGAATCTTGCAACCCCTACTGTCAAGCAGATGCGAGATATGGCGAAGTACTGTAAGCTTCCTGGCTGCCTTGTTTGCAAGATTTACATCGTGGTTCTTCATGGTCAGTTTGGAGTCATTTCACCCCAAGGACATAAACTTCTTCCCCAGGTACCAGCACCCTCCCATTCATACTACTGCTCCGGCATTATCATCATGGTGCCTAGAGACCATCATCATTTGTGTTTTCTCAGGTGCAAATGTTACTTGCCATCTGTTTCCCCAAGCTGATATAGCTCTTAGCTGCTGATTGATGTAACTTAGAGTAGCTGGCATTTCTTTTGGATAAGTGAATGTCAGTGTACAGTCGTCTGCATATGCATGGGATTCTGGGGTGAGATGAAGAAGGTCATTGAAGTAGACATTCCATAACAATGGTCCCAACACGATTCCTTGTGGAACACTTGCCCCAATAGGATGTCTTGCTGATTCCGTTCCATTGAGAACTACACTTAGAGATCTACCATGAAGGTAGTCACTGAGGAGACATAGCGTAGAGCCTGCAATTTCCAGTGCTTGAAATTTTGCTAAGAGGCCCTGGTGCCACACCCGGTCGAAAGCGCCAGCAATGTCCAGTGCTACCACACAGCTGACTTTGGATTCATCCAGTGACTGGTGCCACTTAATGGAGAGGTTTAACAACAGATCAGCAGCAGAGTAACCTTTCCTGAAGCCATATTGACGATCACAAAGTAGTGAGTGGTAGTCAAAAAACTGTCATTTGTCTTGAGATTATTGTCTCAAGGATCTTGCCAGTGATTGACTGGAGTGACACTGGTCTGTAGTTGCTGATTTCTGCTCTGCTCTTCTTTTTGTGAACAGGGACTACTGGTAGCAAAGTGTTCAGCAAAGAGGTCTGCCTTCTCTTGACTACTAGTAGAGGTGGTCCCATCCTGTCGATTTAGAGGTGGAATAAGTTCATCAGGCAGATAACCTTGTCTGTCCTTGACCAGGGACCACCAGGTTTTGGAGCCTACCCTACCTGATGCTAACTTTCTTTTAGTGTCCACCTCCCATTTAGCAATGGCCCTCTTTTGAACATCACCTATATGCCTACAGGCTTGCATGTGCAAGTTCCTGTTATAGGTGGTAGGATGTCTCTTATACCTTCGCCATGCTTTGTACTTAGCAGTAGCAGCCTCTCTACAACGAAAGCCAAACCAAGGCTGATCTGTAGGCTTCGTCACATATTGCCGGTGAGGAATGTGTTCTTGTTGTAGATTAAGGATGTGTCCAGTGAAGGCTTTCACTGGACACATCATTAATCTCTCTCTTTCTCTCTCTCTCTCTCTCTCTCTCTCTATCTCTCTCTCTCTCTCTCTCTCTCTCTCTCTCTCTCTCTCTCTCTCTCTCTCTCTCTCTCTCTCTCTCTCTCTCTCTCTCTCTCTCTCTCTCTCTCTCTCTCTCTATCTCTCCGTCTGATCTAACTGTTTAATGATTTGTATGAAATAGCTCAGCCAGTCACTGTCCTTTTGATCAGCCAGTCACTGTCCTCGTGATCAGCCAGTCACTGTTCTCGTGATCATCCAGTCACTGTCCTCGTGATCAGCCAGTCACTGTCCTTTTGATCAGCCAGTCACTGTCCTCTTGATCAGCCAGTCACTGTCCTCGTGATCAGCCAGTCACTGACCTATTGATCATCCAGTTACTGTCCTTTTGATCAGCCAGTCACTGTTCTCGTGATCAACCAGTCACTCTCCTTTTGATCAGCCAATCACTGTCCTTTAGATCAGCCAGTCACTGTCCTTGTGATCAGCCAGTCCCTGTTCTCGTGATCATCCAGTTACTGTCCTCGTGATCAGCCAGTCACTGTCCTCGTCATCAGCCAGTCGCTGTCTTCGTGATCAGCCAGTCACTCTCCTCGTGATCATCCAGTCACTGTCCTCGTAATCATCCGGTCACTGTTCTCGTGATCATCCAGTCACTGTCCTCGTGATCATCCAGCCACTGTCCTCGTGATCATCCAGTCACTGTCTTCGTGATCAGCCAGTCACTGTCCTCGTGATCATCCAGTCACTGTCCTCGTGATCATCCAGTCACTGTCTTCGTGATCAGCCAGTCACTGTCCTCGTGATCATCCAGTCACTGTTCTCGTGATCATCCAGTCACTGTCTTCGTGATCAGCCAGTCACCGTCCTCGTGATCATCCACTGTCCTCATGATCATCCATTCACTGTCCTCGTGATCATCCAGTCACCGTCCTCGTGATCATCCAGTCACTGTCCTCGTGATCATCCAGTCACTGTCTTCGTGATCAGCCAGTCACTGTCCTCGTGATCATCCAGTCACTGTCCTCGTGATCATCCAGTCACTGTCTTCGTGATCAGCCAGTCACTGTTCTCGTGATCATCCAGTCACTGCCCTCGTGATCATCCAGTCACTGTCTTCGTGATCAGCCAGTCAATGTCCTCGTGATCATCCAGTCACTGTCCTCGTGATCATTCAGTCACTCTCCTCGTGATCAGCCAGTCACTGTTTTCGTGATTATCCAGTCACTGTCCTCGTGATCATCCAGTCACTGTCCTCGTGATCATCCAGTCACTATCCTCGTGATCATCCAGTCACTATTCTCGTGATCAGCTAGTCACTGTCCTCGTGATCATCCAGTCACTGTCCTCGTGATCATCCAGTCACTGTCCTCGTGATCAGCCAGTCACTGTCTTCGTGATCAGCCAGTCACTGTCCTCGTGATCATCCAGTCACTGTCCTCGTGATCATCCAGTCACTGTCCTCGTGATCATCCAGTCACTGTCCTCGTGATCATTCAGTCACTGTCCTCGTGATCATCCAGTCACTGTTCTCGTGATCAGCCAGTCACTGTCCTCGTGATCATCTAGTCACTGTCCTCGTGATCATCCAGTCACTGTCCTCGTGATCAGCCATTCACTGTCTTTGTGATCAGCCAGTCACTGTCCTCGTGATCATCCAGTCACTGTCCTCGTGATCATCCAGTCACTGTCCTCGTGATCATCCAGTCACTGTTCTCGTGATCAGCCAGTCACTGTCCTCGTGATCAGCCAGTCACTGTCCTCGTGATCAGCCAGCCACTGTCCTCGTGATCAGCCAGTCACTGTCCTCGTGATCATCCAGTCACTGTCCTCGGGATCAGCCATTCACTGTCTTTGTGATCAGCCAGTCACTGTCCTCGTGATCATCCAGTCACTGTCCTCGTGATCAGCCAGTCACTGTCCTCGTGATCAGCCAGTCACTGTCCTCGTGATCAGCCATTCACTGTCCTCGTGATCAGCCAGTCACTGTCCTCGTGATCAGCCAGTCACTGTCCTCGTGATCAGCCAGTCACTGTCCTCGTGATCAGCCAGTCACTGTCCTCGTGATCATCCAGTCACTGTCCTCGTGATCATCCAGTCACTGTCCTCGTGATCAGCCAGTCACTGTCCTCGTGATCATCCAGTCACCGTCCTCGTGATCATCCAGTCACTGTCCTCGTGATCAGCCAGTCACTGTCCTCGTGATCAGCCAGTCACTGTCCTCGTGATCAGCCAGCCACTGTCCTCGTGATCAGCCAGTCACTGTCCTCGTGATCAGCCAGTCACTGTCCTCGTGATCAGCCAGTCACTGTCCTCGTGATCAGCCAGTCACTGTCCTCGTGATCAGCCATTCACTGCCTTCCAGTTTGTGATCACTTCAGATGTTTGAAAAACTTTAAAGGATATCGTAAATGCTGTCATTTCTATTCAAACATGAACTCTCTCTCTCTCAACTTTCCCTCTTCCTGCACTTTTTTTCCCTTCCCTTTCTTTCCCTTCCTTCCTTCCTTTATACTT
Organism: Cherax quadricarinatus; assembly: GCF_038502225.1. Taxonomy (NCBI): domain Eukaryota; kingdom Metazoa; phylum Arthropoda; class Malacostraca; order Decapoda; family Parastacidae; genus Cherax; species Cherax quadricarinatus. The sequence continues at coordinate 36,562,642 of NC_091302.1, read as the reverse complement.
CATTATATTTTTCTCGCAGTCCGTTTTCCTTAATTTCTTTTCCTTGTTTTTGCTCTCACATCTTCACTATGCTGTCACTTTCTTTATTTTCTTTAGGATTTTTAAATTTCTTTCCATTTTCTTTCCCTAATCTTACCTTTTTTCTCTCTCTATTCTTCTTACCTCCCTTTTCCCTTATACCTTCCCTCTCCTTATTTCTACATTCCACCTACTTTTCGCCCCTTCCCCTTTTCACTCCTTAATTCTTCCTTACACCTATCTTTCCCCTCCTATCTCTTTTCTCTCATTAATTCTATCTTCTATTTCTATCTTCCAATTCTATATCCTCCTTCCTCCATTTTCTTCATAATTCTAGCCTCCACCTATCTTTGTCTTGCTTTTCTTGCTCTCCTCTGGTTGTCTGGTTGGCCGGGCGTCACACTGGTTCTCTAGACTCGAGCAGACAGAGGTCAGGTCACGCTTACTCAGTGTTCCATACTGATTGTAATTAACTTGGTAGGTAAGACACATAGGCAACAGTAGGCAACTTTATTCTCAAACGTTTCGCCTACACAGTAGGCTTCTTCAGTCGAATACAGAAAGTAGGCAGGAACAGTAGAGATGTGAAGACGATGTAATCAGAAGCCTACTGTGTAGACGAAACGTTTCGGAATAAAGTTGCCTACTGTTGCCTATGTGTCTTACCTACCAACCTGTCGGTATTGTATACCATTTTGATGTAATTAACTTAACGATTCCTAAGATCGTGTATGTTTGGGGGAAGGGGGTAGTGTATACGTGTGTGCACTACCCTAATTGTGATTGCAGGGGTCAAGTCATAGTTCCTGGCACCCATGTGTGTGTGTGTGTGTGTTTGATACAAACCGCACAGCTATGTTAGCAGAGCTCTGCTGTTCGTGTTCCTATTTATTGTTTATACTTATAGCAGCAGAGCATTTTTTCACACAGCAGTAGTCTTCCACCGAGGTAAGGCTATCATTAAAAAAAGCACGTTTACCATTATTCATTCAGTGTCCGTCTTGCCAGAAGCTCGCTGACATCACAGTTAAAATGATCCTCCGAACTGCAATATCCTTGAGTGTTTGAAACATGTGCCACCGTCACATGTGTACAGCACACAGGTGTAACCGCAGGAGCTTTGGTCCACCAGCGGCTCTGCCAGCCATACTGTGTTGACAAAACTCACAATGGGCGAAACGTTTCAATAATAATGTTAACTGACTATGCAAGTATCTCTTGTACGACACTTTAACTGCAGTGAAGATAGTCACTGTTTTTAATGACTTTTAGTAACAATGAAAAACAGTAGAAGCTTCTGTTGACACTGAGCGAAACATTACAACAGAAGTTTGTGTATTATGTGTCTTGTCTTCAGTCTTGTCTTCAGTCTTGTCTTCAGTCTTGTCTTCAGTCTTGTCTTCAGTCTTGTCTTCAGTATTGCCTTCAGTCTTGTCTTCAGTCTTGTCTTCAGTATTGCCTTCAGTCTTGTCTTCAGTCTTGTCTTCAGTCTTGTCTTCAGTCTTGTCTTCAGTCTTCAGTCTTGTCTTCAGTCTTGTCTTCAGTCTTCAGTCTTGTCTTCAGTCTTCAGTCTTGTCTTCAGTCTTGTCTTCAGTCTTCAGTCTTGTCTTCAGTCTTCAGTCTTGTCTTCAGTCTTGTCTTCAGTCTTCAGTCTTGTCTTCAGTCTTCAGTCTTGTCTTCAGTCTTCAGTCTTGTCTTTAGTCTTGTCTTCAGTCTTGTCTTCAGTCTTCAGTTTTGTCTTCAGTCTTGTCTTCAGTCTTGTCTTCAGTCTTGTCTTCAGTCTTCAGTCTTGTTGAACTTCAGTCTTGTCTTCAGTCTTGTCTTCAGTCTTGTCTTCAGTCTTCAGTCTTGTCTTCAGTCTTGTCTTCAGTCTTGTCTTCAGTCTTCAGTCTTGTCTTCAGTCTTGTCTTCAGTCTTCAGTCTTGTCTTCAGTCTTGTCTTCAATCTTGTCTTCAGTCTTCAGTCTTGTCTTCAGTCTTGTCTTCAGTCTTGTCTTCAGTCTTCAGTCTTGTCTTCAGTCTTGTCTTCAATCTTGTCTTCAGTCTTCAGTCTTGTCTTCAGTCTTGTCTTCAGTCTTGTCTTCAATCTTGTCTTCAGTCTTCAGTCTTGTCTTCAGTCTTGTCTTCAGTCTTGTCTTCAGTCTTGTCTTCAGTCTTCAGTCTTGTCTTCAGTCTTGTCTTCAGTCTTCAGTCTTGTCTTCAGTCTTGTCTTCAGTCTTCAGTCTTGTCTTCAGTCTTCAGTTTTGTCTTCAGTCTTGTCTTCAATCTTGTCTTCAGTCTTCAGTCTTGTCTTCAGTCTTGTCTTCAGTCTTGTCTTCAGTCTTGTCTTCAGTCTTGTCTTCAGTCTTCAGTCTTGTCTTCAGTCTTGTCTTCAGTCTTCAGTCTTGTCTTCAGTCTTGTCTTCAGTCTTGTCTTCAGTCTTGTCTTCAGTCTTGTCTTCTGTTTTGTCTTCAGTCTTCAGTCTTGTCTTCAGTCTTGTCTTCAGTCTTCAGTCTTGTCTTCAGTCTTCAGTCTTGTCTTCAGTCTTCAGTCTTGTCTTCAGTCTTGTCTTCAATCTTGTCTTCAGTCTTCAGTCTTGTCTTCAATCTTGTCTTCAGTCTTCAGTCTTGTCTTCAGTCTTGTCTTCAGTCTTGTCTTCAGTCTTGTCTTCAGTCTTGTCTTCAGTCTTCAGTCTTGTCTTCAGTCTTGTCTTCAGTCTTCAGTCTTGTCTTCAGTCTTGTCTTCAGTCTTGTCTTCAGTCTTGTCTTCAGTCTTCAGTCTTGTCTTCAGTCTTCAGTCTTGTCTTCAGTCTTCAGTCTTGTCTTCAGTCTTCAGTCTTGTCTTCAGTCTTGTCTTCAGTCTTGTCTTCAGTCTTGTCTTCAGTCTTGTCTTCAGTCTTCAGTCTTGTTGAACTTCAGTCTTGTCTTCAGTCTTCAGTCTTGTCTTCAGTCTTCAGTCTTGTCTTCAGTCTTGTCTTCAGTCTTCAGTCTTGTCTTCAGTCTTGTCTTCAGTCTTGTCTTCAGTCTTCAGTCTTGTCTTCAGTCTTGTCTTCAATCTTGTCTTCAGTCTTCAGTCTTGTCTTCAGTCTTGTCTTCAGTCTTGTCTTCAGTCTTCAGTCTTGTCTTCAGTCTTGTCTTCAGTCTTGTCTTCAGTTTTGTCTTCAGTCTTCAGTCTTGTCTTCAGTCTTGTCTTCAGTCTTCAGTCTTGTCTTCAGTCTTGTCTTCAGTCTTGTCTTCAGTCTTCAGTCTTGTCTTCAGTCTTGTCTTCAGTTTTGTCTTCAGTCTTCAGTCTTGTCTTCAGTCTTGTCTTCAGTCTTCAGTCTTGTCTTCAGTCTTGTCTTCAGTCTTGTCTTCAGTCTTCAGTCTTGTCTTCAGTCTTGTCTTCAGTCTTGTCTTCAGTTTTGTCTTCAGTCTTCAGTCTTGTCTTCAGTCTTGTCTTCAGTCTTGTCTTCAGTCTTGTCTTCAGTCTTGTCAGTCTTGTCTTCAGTCTTGTCTTCAGTCTTCAGTCTTGTCTTCAGTCTTGTCTTCAGTCTTGTCTTCAGTCTCGCAGCTATTACTTACATGTTTTACCAAACTTGTGTACATCTCTGATGTCAGATGCCGGAGGAAGAGGAGTGATGTCAGACACCAGAGCAGAAGTGACGATGTCAGATGGCAGAGCAGGAGTTATGTCAGCTATGAGAGCAAGAGAGAGAAAAAATGGAAGTTATTGCCTGAGGGTAAACTTTATGCTCACAGTTTGAGAACTGCTGCTGGTATAAGTTTACTAACATTGCAACGCAGTGTTCACCTTATTAGATTAATGGGGAGAGAGAGCGCTGAACCCGTTCGGGAAAAGGCTTACTATGTGACGTGAGTTGACGTTACTTACCCCGTTACAGGCCTTCAAGTATCCCTGACTGGTGGTTGACAGGTGACATGCCGGGGTTATGCAGAACCTGAGGAGCACCAGGGAGCTGCTCTGAGCCAGAGATTCTTTAGATTCTTTATTACATTATCTGGAGAGAGGATAGAGCTTATTTGAGGTGAGGATGACTTTTTAAGACTCCTCAAACACCGTGCATTTGTGAGCAGTTCACTGACTTGTAATAATGTTGGTAGAATTACCGACAGTATGTTGGGTAAAAGGACACAAATGCAGCTAATGCGATATCTTATTGTGGCAACGTTTCACTCTCCAGGAACTTTGTCAAGCGTAACGGCTTGACAAAGCATTAATTGTACTTGTGTCTTTTACCTAACACTTCATAACAGCATAACAGCCTTCCCTCAGTCTAAACTGACAGGCACAGCAGCATGCTGCCCCGGATCCAGGAGGGCGGTTGGTGTGCCGTGGCATCTCTGACTTGTCAGGAATGAGCTACTGGACTGACTCGATTACCTCATTTGTGCTAATAGTTTCACCCAGCCAGACGCTAGCCAGCAGGTCGGTACTGTGTAATTCCAGCACTTCTTCCTATTCTATGGTTGAACGCTTGCGAGATGCCAGTGAGAATGATGCTGACGGAGAAACAACGTAAATGAATGGTTTACAATACCGATAAGATAAAAAATTAGACACATGTACAACATCTGGGTATCTTTATTTATTATGCAAATTCAAAGACATAATTGGAAGACAGAAGAACCATATACAAAAGATGAGGTAATGAATCCCTCAGCCTTGGAGTTGGTGTGAAAAGTACCGTAGTCGTGAAGATTCTGGAGCACAGGCAAGAAGGCTGGTGCTTATATACTGGCGACAAGTGGAATGGGACGGGTAGCAGACGAGGGCATAGTCACTGGTAGGCGGGATTCCCCAGTGGAAGTAGGTCATCCCGAGGCACGGGTTAGTGTTGGGGTAGTCGTAGTAGTAGTAGTAGCCGTCACTATGCCCTCATCTGCTACACGTCCCTTTCCTCCTGTCGCTAGTATATAACCGACAAGATGTGGAAAAAGGCACTTATGTACAGTTCAGGACATTTATTAAAGGAAACGTTTCGCCACGAGTGACTTCTTCAGTCCTAATACAGAGAAAGTATATATAATGTTCGCCAAGACCGTAGTCCTGGCATGGGTCTCAATCTTGCGATGACCCGTCTCTGGCTCCGAGGGAGAAAGGTTTGTACAATGATGCGACGTATGCTGCTCAAGCACTCTTATGGTCAGTTCAACTGGTGCATCTCATAAGTGACATCATATGTACTCCTAAATATGAACACTAGCGAGGAGGAGGATATGTCGTTATCACGGCTAACAGCTTGTCTGGTTCGTTAACTCCATGGTACACTAGTGTGGCCGCAGTCATCTCTGGGTCCTCTTCGGGAGGAGATATCAGTCCTAGTTGCCTGCGGAGTGTCTCAGTAACTTCGCACTCCAGAAGATAGTGTGTTAGGGGGCGCTGGACAACGTGCTGGCAGTACTGGCACATCTCCTCCTCAGCCTTGTCTATTATCATCTTGGCTGTGGGAAAGCCCAAACGAAGCCGATGGATGGTGGTACACTGCGCTCTGGACCAGCTTCTATCATATGGAGAAGGTTCTCCCTGAGTCGTTGCTCGGTACCACTGTTGAGATGGGGTATCACCTAGGACCTTCCCCATAAGTTTCATGGCTCTGGCAGCCACCAGTTTGGTCTGTCGTAGGCTGATGGGGGCAGTAATCCCAACATGTGGATACTCTGTGGCTGCATTGGCTGCATCATCTGCCGCCTCATTTCCCCGGATGCCAGCATGGCTGGGGATCCAGTTCAATGTCGATCTGTTACCCTGAACTTCTAAGGCTGTCATTATGCTCAGGATCGATGTGATGAGGTGAACTTTGTCCTGTAGTTGAGGATGGGAGAGGGCATTGATTGCAGAGGTGGAATCAACATGTATGACAGGTCGGAGTCGATGTCATAGTGCATGTGACAATGCCTGCTGAATCGCCACCAGCTCAGCTTGAAGGATCGTGCAGTGGTCAGGGAGTCGCCAGCCCTGTGTGTGACCATTGTGGTGCAGTCCAGCTGCTGCTCTCTTCCTGTCAGGGTCGACAGAACCATCTGTGAAATACAATGCACATGTGCCTCCCTCTGCCAGTGCCATGCTTGTCTCAGCATGATTGCTGAGGGTGTCTTGACTGCAGAGACGCTTAGAGATGGGTAGTTGCATGACGCAAACATCGGCCGGACCTGGGCCCCAGGGAGGTGGTGGATGATACCCAGCAACAGGAAGGTCGCAACTCTTCTCGAGGAGTAGTTGTATAGGCAGCACCTTTCGCCCAGCAGCACAATACGAACGAATCCAGGAGTAGTCTGTGAAGAGAATTAGATCTTGTGTCATGGTTGTCAATATCCGTCTCCTTAGTGGGGTACCTTGCTGCCGGTGCAGAATCGTGGGTACTTTGCAGGCGTTTATGTATCTTACTCTGTCAGCCAGGGAAGGAAGCTGGGCCTGAGATCTGAGATATACTGTGTTGGTCCGGATGGGGGCCCCAAGCATAGTTCTTATCGCCTGGTTTTGTACGAGCTCCACCCTTTGCCTGCTCTGCGGGAAGAGATGAGCTAACGCCGGTGCACCGTAGTCAATGAGCGAGCGTATAGCTTGTATATAGTACAAGCGAAGTACATCTTTGCTTGCCCCTGCACGGTGCCTCGTCATGGCTCTCATGGCGTTGAGTCTGAGTAGAGCACGTGACCTGACATACTCGGCCTGTTCCTGAAAGGTCAGCTTTTTATCAATCTAGATTCCCAAGTATAGGTAGGAGCCTGTCCACTCAAATTCTGTATCCTGAATACGTAATCTATTCGCAGGATCTGGTCTCTTGAACATCATTGCAAGAGATTTCTCGGGCGAGATCTTGAGGCCTAGTCCCTTGCAAGACTGCGTAATTAGGTCCAAAGCTCTCTGAGCCTGTCGCTCCAAATTGCCTTTCCCATTCATTATGAGTGCAAGATCATCAGCATAGCTGAGGAGCTGCGCACCACAATGAAAGGGAAGGCTCACAAGTTCCTGCATAAGGACGTTAAACAGGGTAGGACTGAGCACACCTCCTCGTGGCGTGCCGTTTTCCAGGGTTTTAAAGGAAGAGTAGTGTCCCTGAAAGCTGACACAGGCCAGGAGGCGCCCTTTGATTCCCTTCCGAGCTAGTATTCCTAGAATTGCTGTGGGGCGGGCTAGCTCAAATGCCTTCTCAAGGTCGAGGTAGATGACGATGCTAGGTTTCTTGTTATTATCAGCAATTTGACTTAGTGGGGTGGTTATGCAATCTGCTGTACCCACTCCCTTGGTGAAGCCAAATATGTGATGATGAGGGGGTCCAAGTTTCCATAGGAGGCGGTTTAACACCATCCTCTCAGCAGTCTTGGCTAAACAGCTGGTCAGCGATATGGGTCTCATACTGCCTGGGTCCTTGGGCTTCGGAACTGATACAATGGTAGCCTTCTTCCAAGCTGCTGGGAGTGTCCCGGACCTCCACGACTTGTTTATGATGTCTAGTATGGCCTCCATCCACTCTGCCCAGCCCGTGAGAAACTAAGACAACGAGTATATATATAGTGGCAGAAGTCAGTTGGAGTGTCGCGTGGGTAGTGATAGTAGTAGTAGTAGTAGTAGTAGTAGTAGTAGTAGTAGTAGTAGTAGTAGTAGCAGTAGTAGAAGTAGTAGAAGTAGTAGTAGTAGTAGTGGAACTAATGTGGTGAGACGGGTGGGTTATTATTATTATTATTATTATTATTATTATTATTATTATAATCAAGGGGAAGCGCTAAACCCGGATTATACAGCGCCTTGGGGGGATGTGGAAGGCATTCAGGCTTAATTCGGGGAACTGGAGCACAGATCCAATTCCCTAAATCAAGAGCCCCTCACCAACATCAAGAAACCTTCCTTGAGGGGACGGTTGGGTTCGAGAGGAACCTGTTGATAGCATGTTACAGCGCTCTCCAGAATGGGTAATATCCTGTTGATTAGCAATTTTGAGACACTGCATGTTATGTTAATCTCCAGGGTTTATTACCTGGACCTCAGCAATGAGAGTGGCTACTCTCACCGCTGGGCAACGGCGACCAGTGCATGAGATATTGTAATTAGCGGACTTTTGTTGGATAGTGTTACTAACAGCAATTACGGCAGCTTCAATGTATTTTCTCCATCTTCAATCGTTTTCTTTAATCACTAGTTTAGCCTCACTGAATTTCACGAGGTGTCCAACATCGTCCCTATGTTGAACACACGCGTTTTTACGGTCATCATTTCGTGTTATGTGATCCTAATGTCCAGAGTTCTGGCTGTTTTCCTCACAATATAATTTGTCACACCCCCCACATGGTAAAATGTAAATTCCTGTAGTTGTGCCTAAATCATGCTTGGGTTTGTGTACCAGGTTCCTAATAGTAACTGATGAGCTGGTAGATATTTTAGCCAGTTTTCTGCGAAACATTTTTTAAACGTTAGTAGCAACGTTGTTGACCGGTAAAACGATGTAACTTGGAGGCTTTTGTTCAAATTGATTGGTGTTACTCTTGTTGAGGATACGTGTCGCACGTTTCCTGCAGTCACGTATGAAGTGTAGGGGAAAGTGTACTGAACTAAAAGAATGAGTGATGTATGTGCATTCTTCTTCGAGGAACTGCGAACTGGAAATTCTGTAGGAAAAAAGCCAATAACTACTCCTCTTTTAGAAGATCGTTCTTGTAGATAGGTACAATAACCAAAATATCTAGACGTACGTGACATCCTCAACATCAACATTCTGGAACCTACTATTAAATTTACACTTGAGGAGGAGAAGGACAACCAATTACCTTTTCTCGACGTTCTCCTACGCACTGGTGAAAATAGACTATCTTTTAAAGTCTACCGTAAACCTACCTACAAGATCGATCTTCTACATTTCTTCTCTCGCCATGACACCGCTACTAGTAGTGGTGTAGTAGTAGTAATGATAGTTCCACTACTACTACTACTACTACTACTGCTACTACTACTACTACTACTATCACTACTGCTACTACGACCACTACTACCTCTACCCACGCAACATTCCACCTGACTTCTACCACTATATATATACACGTTGTCTTAGTTTCCCTGTATTAAAACTGAAGAAGTCACTCGTGGCGAAATGTTTCTTTTAATAAATTTCCTGAACTGTACATAAGTATCTTTTTCCACATTTTGACGGTATCATCATACCATTTCTTCTTTCACAGGCAAGAAGGCTGGTGATTATATACTAGCAACAGGTGGAAAGGGACGGGTAGCAAACGAGGGCATAGTCACTGCTGTTACTACTACTACGACTACCACCACCATCACTTACCCGTGTCTCGGGTATACCTGGAGTTTACCTGGAGAGAGTTCCGGGGGTCAACGCCCCCGCGGCCCGGTCTGTGACCAGGCCTCATGATGGATCAGGGCCTGATCAACCAGGCTGTTACTGCTGGCTGCACGCAATCCAACGTACGAACCACAGCCCGGCTGGTCAGGTACCGACTTTAGGTGCTTGTCCAGTGCCAGCTTGAAGACAGCCAGGGGACTACTGGTAATCCCCCTTATGTATGCTGGGAGGCAGTTGAACAGTCTTGGGCCCCTGACACTTATTGTGTTGTCTCTTAACGTGCTAGTGACACCCCTGCTTTTCATTGGGGGATGTTGCATCGTCTGCCGAGTCTTTTGCTTTCGTAGGGAGTGATTTTCGTGTGCAGGTTTGGTACAAGTCCCTCTAGGAGTTTCCAGGTGTATATAATCATATATCTCTCCCTCCTGCGTTCCAGGGAGTACAGGTTCAGGAACTTCAAGTGCTCCCTTGTGACCTACTTCCACTGGGGAATCCCGCCTACCCGTGAATATTCCCTCGTCTGCTACCCGTCCCATTCCACCTGTCGCCAGTATATAAGCGCCAGCCTTCTTGCCTGTGCTCCAGAATCTCTACAGCCACGGTGATCTCTGGCTTTTGACAGGCTCACTCACAGTGTATAGGCTCGCTAGTCAAGGCAGGTGATCAGTACATATTTACACTGAAGTGAGAGTCAACAGGATAACCAAAGGCAGTTGATCTTAAGTTGGTCTTAAACTGAAAATAATATATTCTTGTTTTCCAGCGAAGATAAAACGGAAGACAGAATATTGGCCTCTTTCACTTTGGTGTGTTCCTTAACGTGTTGGTTATGGATGACTGCTGTTAACGAAGCGCTAAACTCGTGTGGTCCATTCAGCTCAAGAAGAACTGTAAGTTCGATCATCCGTTCTTTTAGATGGCGCCAGACTCATGGTCAGTCAGGCTGTTGGAAACCCCCCCCGAATACCTGGTGTGGCCAAACCTGGAAAATAACCCTCCCGAGCAGCCAGACCGGGAAAAATAACTCCCAGTGTGATCAGACCTGAACAGTAATCTCCCAGTGTGACCAAGCCTGTACTATAAACCTCCAGGTGACCAGATTGGAAAATAACCCTCACAGCGTGACCAGACCTGTCAAAACCCTCGCATTGTGACCAGACAGGACAATACCCTCCTAGTGTAGCCAGACGGAACAATAACCCTTGTTTTCCATTAGTTAACCCCATGGCATTAATTCCAAGTTGGATTATCGTTTTTTTACCGTGGCGGGAGAAGGAGAAAAGAGAGAGGAGAGAGAGAGAGAGAGAGAGAGAGAGAGAGAGAGAGAAGAGAGAGAGAGAGAGAGAGAGAGGCGAGAGAGAGAGAGAAGAAAAAATATAAGATCGAAGGTGAGAAGTCGAGAAGGATCTCTGGAAGAGGAGGAGGTGAGAATATATGAAGCGGAGAGAAATGAGAAGGGAAAAAGGGGGAAGAGGGGATGAATAGGGCAAGCAGCAGAGGGGAGGAGAGAAAGAAATGGTAGAGAGGAGAAGCAGAAAAAATAGTTGAAGGAGATACACTTGAGGCGGAAGAAACATGGAGGGAGGAGAGATTAATGAAGACAGACTGGAAGAGAGAGAGAGAGAGAGAGAGAGAGAGAGAGAGAGAGCAAATAATCACTTAAAAAAAGGGAGGAAAAACTTAAATTAAAATATATATATATATATATATATATTATATATATAAAATTATATTTTTTTTTTTTTTTTAAAAAAAAAAAAATATATTGAGATGAAAACACCCAAAGTTTAAGACTAAACACCAGAAATTTGGAGTATTTATTTAAAACAAACAAACAACAAAACTCCCCAAAATATCCAGTAACATGAAAAAAAGCGACCATTAAGCACGACAAAAAATTTTTTTCTCCTTGAAAAAAGATAATTATCGAACAGTTTCGTGATCACAAATGTTTCGAACGTTTTTTCCTCCTTCTCCCTAAACCCCCTCCTTCTCCCCTCAACCCCCTTCTCCCTCAACCCCTCCTTCTCCCCCCCCACACGGGAAAATTTACGAGCGGTTTAGCAAAAAGTTAAAAAAGGGGTTTTCTTTGGTGCAGCGGCGGCGGTGACGGCAGCGGTGACGGCGGCGGTGACGGCGGCGGTGACGGCGGCGGTGACGGCGCGTGACGGCCGGTGACGGCGGCGGTGACGGCGCGGTGACGGCAGCGGTGACGGCGGCGGTGACGGCGGCGGTGCGGCGGCGTGACGGGGGCGGTGACGGCGGCGGTGACGCGGCGGTGACGGCGGCGGTGACGGCGGCGGTGACGGCATCGGTGAGGCAGCGATACGGCATCGGTGGGCAGCGGGGGACGGCGGCGGTGACGGCGGCGGTGACGGCGCGTGAGGGCGGCGTGACGGCGGCGGTGACGGCGGCGGTGACGGCGCGATGATGGCATCGGACGGCAGGGTGACGGCGGCGGTGAGGCATCGGTGACGGCGGCGGTGACGCGGCGGTGACGGCGGCGGTGACGGCGGCGGTGAAGGCGCTCGACGGCGCGGTGCGGCGCGGTACGGCAGCGGTGACGGCGCGGTGACGGCAGCGGTGACGGAAACGGTGACGGAAGCGGTGACGGCGGCGGTGACGGCAGCTGACGGCGGCGACAAAGGCGACGTGAAGTTGATGAGCAGCCAGGAGGATCACGCACACCTGGCTCGCAAACCTGGCATCAGCAACACCTGGCATCGCAACCCTGGCATCGCACACCTGGCATCGCACACCTGATCAGCAACACCTGGCATGCACACTGGCATCAGCAACACCTGGCATCAGCACACCGGGCATCGGAACACCTGGCATCCAACCCTCGCATCAGAAACACTTCATCAGAAACACCTGCATCAGCCCCTCGCATCAGCAACCTGGCATCAGCACACCTGGCATCAGCACACCTGCATCAACAACCTGGCATCAAACACCGGGCATCAGCACACTCGCACACAACACCTGGCATCAGCCACCTTGTATCGCCACCTCCATCGCCCCCTGGCATCAGCAACACTGGCTCAGAAACACCCCCACATCAGCAACACCTGGCATCAGCAACCTGGCAGGCACACCGGGCCATGAGCAGCCCCGCTGACAACACCTGGCATCAGCACCTGGCATCAGCCACCTGGCATCAACCCCGGGCATCAGCAACACCTGGCATCCAATACCTGACATCAGTAACATGGCATCAGAAACACCTCGCATCAGGAACACCTCGCATCAGCAACACCCCATCGCATGGCCCGCAACACCTGGCATCAGAAACACCTGCATCAGGAAACACCTCTCATCAGAACCTGCAGCAACACCCATCAGCAACACCTGATCAGCAACACCTGGCATCAGCAACACCTCGCATCCAACCTTTACACACCTGGCATCAGCGCACCTGGCATCAAACCCGGCATAAACACCTGCATCAGCAACCCCTCGCATCAGAAACACCTCGCATAAACACACCTCGCATCAACGGCACCCATCAGCAGCACCTGCATCAGCAACTCATCCTTGGCATCAACGACACCGGGCATCAGCCCCCGGCATCAGAACGCAACACCTGGCATCAGAAACCCTGGCATCAGAACACCTATCAGCACACCCTGCATCACAACCCGGCATCAGCACACCTGCATCGGGAACACTGCATCAGCAACCTGGCATCAGACACCTGGCATCAGAACCCCTCGCATCAAGCAAACCTAGCATCAGAACACTGGCATCAGCAACACCTGGCATCGAACATTTTGGCATCGACCTTTTTGGCATCAGCAACACCTGGCATCAGCAACACCTGGCATCACACCATCGCACACCTGGCATCACAACACCTGGCATCAGCAACACCTGACATCAGCAACACCTGGCATCAGCACCCCTGGCATCAGCCACCTGGCATCAGCAACACCTGGCATCAGAAACCCTGGCATCACAACACCTGGCATCAAACACCTGGCATCAACCACCTGGCATCAGCAACACCGGGCATCAACAACCCTGACATCAACACACGGCGTCAGCACACCGGCATCAGCAACACCTGGCATCAGCAAACCACCCTGATCAGCACACCTGGCATCAGAACCCTGGCATCAGCGCCCCTGGCTCAGTAACCCGGCATCACCCACCTGGCTCATCACCTGGCATCAGCACACCTGCATCAGCAACACCTGGCATCAAACCTGGTCAGCAACACCTGGCATCAGAACACCTGGCATCGCAACACTGGCATCGTAACGCCGGCATCAGCACACTGGCATCAGCAACACTGGCATCAGCAACACTCGCATCAACAACACCTGCATCAGCAACACTGCATCAGAACCCTGGCATCAGCCCTGGCAGTGCACGGGCTGCAACACCTTCAGAACACCTGGCATCAGAAACACCTGGCATCAGCACACCTGGCATCAGCACACCTGGCATCAACCACCTGGCATCAGCAACACCTGGCATCAGCAACACCTGGCATCAGACACCTGGCATCAGAAACCTGGCATCAGAAACACCTGGCATCGTAACACCTGGCATCAGAACACCTGGCATCAGAAACACCGGCTCGCACCTGGCATCAGCAACACCTGGCATCAGAACACCTGGCATAAACCACCTGGCATCAGCAACACCTGGCATCAGCAACACTGGCATCAAACACCTGGCATCAGAACACCTGGCTCAGCACCCCTGGCATCAGTAACCCGGCATCAGCAGCACCTGGCATCAGCAACATGGCATCAGCAACACCTGTCGCCACCTGGCACCCAGCAACACCTGGCATCAGAACCCTGCTCGAACACCTGGCATCAGTAACCCTGCATCAGCACACCTGGCATCAGTAACACCTGATCGCAACACCTGGCATCAGCACACCGGCATCAGCAACACCTGGCATCAGCAACCTGGCATCAGCAACACCTGGCATCAGAACACTGGCATAAAGCACTGGCATCAGTAACACCTGGCATCAGCAACCTGGCATCAGAACACCTGGCATCAGCAGCACCGGGCCCCAACAGGGCATCAGCAAACCGGGCACAGCAACCCCTGGCATCAGCAACACCTGGCATCAGCAACACCTGGCATCAGCAAACCTGGCATCAACCGGCACAGCAATCAACCACCTGGCATCAAACACCTCATAAAGAAACACCACTTTCATATGTCGTGTTTCCCGTGTTCCCTTTTCTTATATTCGATATAAAAATGGTTTTTTGCTCTTCTATTATTCTTGTTTTAAATTAATTATCTTTAAATTTTTTTAAATTTTAATTTTTGGCTATTATTATTAATACTATTTCAAACCAAACCCCTAACAACCTTATCTGACCAAACCCCAAATATTTACCCTTAAAGTTTTTTCCTGTTATTATAACCTGTCCTCTCAGCTAAAATTTGATCTCTCTCCCTCTCTTTTCTCTCTCTCTCTCTCATCCCCCCCGTGTTTTTTTCCCCCAAAAAAAAAAAAAAAAAAATTGAAAACTTTTAAAAACGGGTTTTTTGGGAGCCCTTTGGGGGCGCTGTTCAGCTTTTAAGAGCCGCCCCTCATTGCCAGCTAGTGTTCTTGCCTTCCCAAAAATTTTTCTGCAATGCTCTAGTTCAAAGCTTAAAACCCCTTACCTGATCACCTAGTCGGGTTTTCCCGGTGAAGGTTGGTGGAGCACCCCGACAAGTGCGGGTGCTCCTGCTCGGGATTTGTAGACCATTCCCCCCAAACGGGTTTTTCCAAGCCCAAACCAGGAAGCCTTTTTCGGTGGTTTCCCAAAATTTTCCCAACACTGGCGTAACCTCCCCTTACAAGAAAGATGGTACTTTTAATATATCAGGGCGTTCGTTTTCCCCTTTGGGGAAATAAAAAAAACCCTTAGGTTGTCTGATTGTCACCTTCCCCCCCTCTACCATTCACTTACCCAAGGCAGGGTCTAAAAACGCTTGTCTGCCCAAATGGGCCCCAGTATGTCTCTGGTCTTCATGGTTCCTCCCCCTCTCCCCCTACTGTTACCCTTTCCTCTTAGTTCCAAAAGCATCAACGGTGACACACAGGACCCAGTCTCCTCCCCAGGTCTTTCCCATGCCATAAAAGCCACAACCTGGTCCCCCCTAAGCACCTGAAGCATCGGGTTTGCAGTTTTGTTTTGTTCCCCAGCTGACTTTTCCAAAAAGAATGAAAATTTTTTATTTAACATTTCTTTCCCTGATGGAACATTTTTTGATGGAACTCTGCTAATGAAAACATTATCCGGAAAAGCGTCTTTAGTCTTCGTTATTTCTTTCCCTCTCACTTTCTTTTTTAGCATTTCTGAATATCTTTTTAAATCTTCTGCTCTTTTCTTCTCAAAACCCTTTTTTTCCCTTACGTCACTTTCCCTTCCCCCCTTTTCCCACCCTTTTCCCCCCCTTTCCCACCCCCAAACCCTCCTTCCCACCTTGAAACCCCTTTTTCACCCCTTTCTTAAGCCATGTTACCCGCTCTCTTTTTTTTTCAATTTCTGTAAATGTGATATTAGCTTCCCCCATGTTCTTCTTCACTGTGCTATATTAAAACTGCATTTTGTTCTGTTCCCGTTATTTTATCTTGCGCTGTTCTCTTGCTCGTCTTGTGCTGGGAAAAGAACTGCCCCGCCTTTTAAATTCTCATGCCTTTGCTGAGGCCCAACATCAATTTAAATATCCACATTTATCTCTCTCTCTCTCTCTCTCTCTCTCTCTCTCTCTCTCTCTCTCTCTCTCTCTCTCTCTCTCTCTCTCTCTCTCTCTCTCTCTCTCTCTCTCTCTCTCTCTCTCTCTCTCTCTCTCTTCCTCACAATACCCCTCATTATTTACTTCTCATATAAACGAGCTTCGCTTATATGAGTACAGTTATATCCGGTTAAGCGTTCAGTATTCTCACCATCTCACAGCAATTATTTGCAGCGCCATTTCTGTGTACATCTTCATTTTGCACTTATCTGTATTTTGTTGCTTCACATGATCCCTTCTTGGTGTTGAAGGATGATGGAGCTTCTCAGTGCGTGGGGCAATGAAAGAATTCTCCAGTTTTTACTTCCAGGGGAGTCCCTCAGGGGAGGACACAGAGAAGGATCAGTGGTACTGCATGTTGTGAGTGTGTGTGTGTGTGTGTGTGTGTGTTTGTGTGTGTGTGTGTGTGTGTGTGTGTGTGTGTAGGTTGAAGTCACCTGAAATGTTTGGGTAGGTAGAGGTGGAGAGCGAGAGAGAGAGATGGGTGAGTAGCATAACTGGACTCCTGGTGATGCCTCAGGTGATGGTAGTGATGGTGAGGATAATGTATTTCCGGGTGCCTGAGAGGCTGGATATGACGAGGTAGCAGCCAGGACGCAACAACCACTGCGCCTGTCTGCAAACTCACATTAACTCGCACATCTTAGGCTCGTTCAGGGACCCCTTCCTCAAAATAGTTGTTCGGGCCCTTGTATCAAAAGGGGGGTTCAGGGGCCCCGCCCCCAAAGGGGGGCTTCCGGGGACCCCCATCAAAAAGTCGTTCGGGCCCCTTTTCATCAAAGTGTTCAATATCCCCCCTACATCAAAAAGGGTCGTCTATGGACCACTCTATATCAAGGAGTTGTTCAGGGAACTCTGTGTCAGGGGGTCGTTTAAAGACCACCCTGCATGAGGGGTCGTTCAGGGCCAGAATGGTGTGTGACGGGGCTCAGACAGGGTTTTCAGGTTTGGGTTCTCTTGGGGGAAAATTTCCCGTTTTCGAAACCCTTTTAAACCACAGTTTCGTTCCTTTGGGCCTCTTACACATACACACACACACACACACACACACACACACACACACACACACACACACACACACACACACACACACACACACACACACACACACACACACACAACCCAAAACACAAAACACACCAATACAATTTGGGAAAAACAAATAAGAAAAGTGGCATAACAGCACTAAAGAGACAAACTTACAGGATGATACCCGATGCGAAACTTTCCCCCTGGGAAAAAATTCTGAGGGAAAAACAAAAGAGAACAGAGGAGGGGAGTATACTGCTCCCTGAAAAACCAGTGGAGTTTTTAGGAAAAAAAGGAATGGACAGAGAAACGACGACTTCATTGTAGGAACACTTCGGGCGGGGGGCCAAAAGGGGATGATAGCAGTGATGTACAACCCACCAAGGAATTAGAAAGTGAAAAAATTTTTCAAAAGTTGGGCCCCGGGAAATGGGGGGGATGTCTTATGAGGAGAAGTTTTGGGAACTCAGCCCGATGACACTAGAAAGGGTGGGGGGTATAGGAGGGACATGATAAACGACATGTAAATCCGGAAGGAAATTTACAGGGTGGAAAAAAGGGGTAGAATGTTTCAGGGGAAAGGGGTCAGGAACAAGGGGGAACAATTTGAATCTGAAAACCCCCGATGGTCATTTTGGGGTGTAAGCAAAAAATTTTCTTTAACCCTTGATTTTTCAGGGAAATGAAAAAAATCAAGGGAAATAGTGGCAGCAAAATTTCCCTACATAGCTTTAGAAAAGGGATGAAAAATTCATGGGCAGGGAAAGTGACTTAGTATTGACCCCGTCAAGAAAGGGGGGGTAGGGGCTATGACTCGAAAAAACCACATTAAAATTTAAATACATATGGTAGTACACACACACACACACACACACACACACACACACACACACACAAAAACACACACAAACACACAAAAACACACACACACACACACACACACACACACACACACACACACACACACACACACACACACACACACACACACACACACACACACACACACACACACACACACACACACACACACACACACACATACTCACAGGGGTCAGTTCTAGGACCAGTGCTATTTTTGATATATGTGAACGACATGATGGAAGGAATAGACTCTGAAGTGTCCCTGTTCGCAGATGACGTGAAGTTGATGAGAAGAATTAAATCGGACGAGGATGAGGCAGGACTGCAAAGAGACCTGGACAGGCTGGACATGTGGTCTAGTAACTGGCTTCTCGAATTCAATCTAGCCAAATGCAAAGTCGTGAAGATTGGGAGAGGGCAAAGAAGACCGCAGACAGAGTATAGGATAGGTGGACAAAGACTACAGACCTCACTCAGGAGAAAGACCGGGGTGACCATAACACCAGAGCACATCACCGGAGGCACACATCAACTAAATAACCGCTGCAGCATACGGGCGCCTGGCAAACCTGAGAATAGCGTTCCGATACGTTAATAAGGAATCGTTCAAGACACTCTACACTGTGTATGTTAGGCCCATACTGGAGTATGCAGCACCAGTCTGGAACCCACACCTGGTCAAGCACGTCAAGAAGTTAGAGAAAGTACAAAGGTTTGCAACAAGGCTAGTCCCAGAGCTCCAGGGAATGTCGTACGAGGAACGACACTGGAGGACAGAAGGGTCAGGGGAGACATGAGAACGACATACAAGATACTGCGGGGAATAGACAAGGTGGACAGAGATAGGATGTTTCAGAGGGACACAGGACAAGGGGTCAAAAGCTGGAAGCTGAAGACTCAGACGAGTCACAGGGACGTTAGGAAGTATTTCTTCAGTCATAGAGTTGTCAGCAAGTGGAATAGCCTAGCAAGTGAAGTAGTGGAGGCAGGAACCATACATAGTTTTAAGAAGAGGTATGACAAAGCTCAGGAAGCAGAGAGAGAGGACCCAGTAGCGATCAGTGAAGAGGCGGGGCTACAAATTCGTAAAGCTCTCAAAAACATTGATGAGAAAACAGACAGTTTGACTCTATCTTGATGCGAGGAATGATAGTGGACATAGGAACAGTTATTTGTAGGTTTTCTGTAAATTTTAAATTTGAATTCATTATTACCCTTAATAATGTCTGTTTTCTCATCAATGTTTTTGAGAGCTTTACGAATTTGTAGTCCTGAGTTCATAGATGAGGAAATATCCAAAATTTATGAAATAGGTAATGATTTAAAATAATCAAGAAATGTAATTGATAAATCTTTTAAGTTGCTAGAAATACTTTTTACAATCCAAAAGGACAACCAGCCTTATTCAACTAAAAATATGTTGGTTCTCCTTACCATGAAACTTGGTTGATATGTCTTCTCTTCTTAAGACTTTTAATATTAAAGTTGTATTCAAAAATCTTGATACAGTAAAACTTTTGATAAAGAATTCCCAAAATGCTGATGGATGTGTCTATAAGATTCCTTGTAAAATTTGCGATAAAGTTTATTACAGTCAAACTGGAAAAAATCTCGAACTAAGATTAAAACAACATAAATATAGCATTAGAACTGACAAGATTCCAATGCTCTATTTATTCATGTAAGAGATTTTAACCATCCAATTGATTTTCAAAAGTTGAGAAAGTAGTATCAAGCAAGTCCATGGTCGACAGGAATATAAATTTAATCTTGTTTCATAAAAAACAGTTTTGACAATAATATGAATATTTCCTTTTGGTTTATATAAATTAGATCCATTTATAATTAATAGAATTTGGGAAGAATTTAATAATACACTGGACAAATAATAATTTTTAAATTTTCTTGGGTAGAATAGTTTGTGGGTGACGTTGTGCAAAGGACCTATCCAAGTTGGGTCGGCGCGCGTCAGGTGTTTAACCGTTGTGGGATCTGATAGTGAGGTGCTGGCCAGACCCCTTATATAGCTTCCTTGGATGCTTACTTTCATAGTTCCTTGATAATGTGAGTAGTCACGAAAGCGCTTGGAATTTCTCTATTCTTTCAGAGTGGGTTGTTTTGCATATTCTGAAATCACCTGTTTACTGTGATCTTATTGCATATATATATATATATATATATATATATATATATATATATATATAATATATATATATATATATATATATATATATATATATATATATATATATATATATACACTTGCCTGATCGTAGGATAATTACGCTTAGATTAACAATAATGAGATAATATACAGTTTCTCGTATTTGTCACTGTTCACTTCTCTTTATCCTTTTAATCCTTATCCACCTAGCCCTCCTCCACTTCATAATCCTCTTAATTATCGTAATCCTCCTGATCCTTCGAATTCTTTACCCTCCCTGCTACCTCCAGCAACCCATTTCGTCTACACTCCTCCCACTTCCCACCCATAACTCCCCTACCATACCATCACCCGCCCATCCTAGCAGGAGCATCCTAGCAGGAGCATCCTAGCAGGAGCATCCTAGCAGAAGCATCCTAGCAGGAGCATCCTAGCAGCAGCCTCCTGGCGGCAACATCCTAGCAGCAGTATCCTAGTAGCAGCATCCTAGCAGCATCTTAGCAACAACATCTTAGCAACAGTCTCCCAGCAACAACTTCCTAGCAGTAGTATCCTTGCAGCATCTTATTAGCTTCCTAGCAGCAACATCCTAGGAGTAGCATCCTTATAGCAGCAGCATCCTCCTAACAGGATCCTAGCAGCAGCATTCTAGCAGCCGCATCGTAGCAGCAGCATCCTATCATCCCCCTAGCACAGGAGCATCACCATCTGCCTCTCCCTCACAGAGATGAACCAGCGCTACTACCAGCTTCCAGCTGGGTATGAAACTATCTTGCCCTCCCTAGAACCTCCTCTTAAGAGCCATAATCCCGCTAGGCATAGGCGGATCATCGCCCTTAAAAGGGACGCCATTCACGGGTAGACAGCCAGGACGCGATCGAGTGAGAAGTCCTACAAAATTAAGCCTGACAGATCCTTACTAATGTATGGTGGAGGCGGTGACAACTGTGAGGGAGTGTGTGTGAGGGAGTGTGTGAGGGAGTGTGTGAGGGAGTGTGTGAGGGAGTGTGTGAAGGAGTGTGTGAGGGAGTGTGTGAGGGAGTGTGTGTGAGGGAGTGTATGTGTGTGAGGGAGTGTGTGTATGTGAGGGAGTGTGTGAGGGAATGTGTGTGAGGGAGTGTGTGTGTGTGAAGGAGTGTGTGAGGGAGTGTGTGAGGGAGTGTGTGAGGGAGAGTGTGTGTGAGGGAGTGTGTGTGATCGAATGTGTGTGTGAGGGAGTGTGGGAGGGAGTGTGTGAGGGTGTATGTGTGAGGGAGAGTGTGAGAGAGTGTGTGAGGGAGTGTGGTAGGGAGTGTGTGAGGGAGTGTGTGAGGGAGTGGGTGTGTGTGAGAGAGTGTGTGTGAGGGAGAGTGTGCGGGAGAATGTGAGGGTGTGTGTGTGTGAGTGTGTGAGGGAGTATGTGTGAGGGAGAGTGTGAGTGAGTGTGTGAGGGAGTGTGTGTGTGTGTGAGGGAGTGTGAGGGAGTGTGTGTGAGGGAGTGTGTGTGAGGGAGTGTGTGTGAGGGAGTGTGTGAGGGAGTGTGTGTGAGGGAGTGTGTGAGGGAGTGTGTGAGGGAGCGTGTGAGTGTGTGAGGGAGTGGGTGTGTGTGAGAGAGTGTGTGAGGGAGTGTGTGTGAGGGAGAGTGTGCGGGAGTGTGTGAGGGTGTGTGTGAGGGAGTGTGTGAGGGAGTGTGTGTGAGGGAGTGTGAGGGAGAGTGTGAGGGAGTGTGTGAGGGAGTGTGTGAGGGAGTGTGTGTGAGGGAGAGTGTGAGGGAGTGTGTGAGGGAGTGTGTGAGGGAGTGTGTGTGAGGGAGAGTGTGAGGGAGTGTGTGAGGGAGTGTGTGTGAGGGAGTGTGTGTGTGAGGGAGATTGTGTGAGGTAGTGTGTGTGACGGAGTGTGTGTGAGGGACTGTGTGTGTGAGGGAGATTGTGTGAGGTAGTGTGTGTGAGCGAAAGTGTGAGGGAGTGTGTGTGAGGGAGTGTGTGTGTGTGAGGGAGTGTGTGTGAGGGAGAGTGTGAGGTAGTGTGTGTGAGGAGTGTGTAAGGGAGTGTGTGTGTGTGTGGGAGTGTGCGTGATGGAGTGTGTGTGTGTGAAGGAGTGTGTGTGAGGGTGAGTGTGAGGGAGTGTGTGTGAGGGAGTGTGTGTGAGGGAGTGTGTGTGAGGGAGTGTGTGTGAGGGAAAGTGTGAGGGAGTGTGTGTGAGGGATTGTGTGTGTGGGAGTGTGTGTGAGGGAGTGTGTATGAGGGAGTGTGTGTGAGGGAGTGTGTGAGGTAGTGTGTGTGATGGAGTGTGTGAGGGTGTGTGTGTGAGGGAGTGTGTGTGAGAGAGTGTGTAGGGAGTGTGTGTGAGGGAGAGTGTATGAGGGAGTGTGTGTGAGGGAGTGTGTGAGGTAGTGTGTGTGATGGAGTGTGTGAGGGTGTGTGTGTGAGGGAGTGTGTGTGAGAGAGTGTGTGAGGGAGTGTGTGATGGAGTGTGTGAGGGTGTGTGTGTGAGGGAGTGTGTGTGAGAGAGTGTGTGAGGGAGTGTGTGATGGAGTGTGTGAGGGTGTGTGTGTGAGGGAGTGTGTGTGAGAGAGTGTGTGTGAGGGAGTGTGTGAGGGAGTGTGTGTGTGAGGGAGTGTGTGTGCCTGCTAGATTTGCTCTCTCCTAGTAACAGGACGGCCTATCTTACCTAGTCATTCCACTTCCCGATCACCCTGAGCCTTAACAAATACTTCCAAACATCCCTGTAACTCATCTGTGCTTTTAACTTCAAGTTGTGGCCCCCTAGTAGCTGTTTACCGCATTTCAGCGAGTCCCTGTCCGTCCTATATCCTCTGAGTATTTTGTATGTTGTTATCATTTCTCCCCTGGTCCTACTGTCCTCCAGAATTGTTACATTCAATTCCTGTAGCCTTTTCTGACAGCTCATACTTCTTACCTCTGGACCAAGTGTAGTTACAAACTTCTACACTTTCTCCTCTGTCTAAATATACTTCCTCAGACGTGTGTTGCATAGTGTGTGTGTTTGTTTGTGTACTTACCTATTTGTGTTGCAGGGGTTGATTCACAGCTCCTGGCCCCGTGTGTGTGTGTGTGTGTGTGAAACAGAGAGAAAGGGAGGGAGTGAGTGTGTGTGGGGGGGAGAGAGTTTAAGGTAGAAGTGGAAATATGGAAAGAAGATAGAGTGAGAGGGAGGGAAGATGGGGGGAGAGATAATAGAATTTACTGTAAAATAAGAAATTAGAAATGAGTGGAGGATACATCTGAAAAGAGAGAGAGAGAGAGAGAGAGAGAGAGAGAGAGAGAGAGAGAGAGAGAGAGAGAGAGAGAGAGAGAGAGAGAGAGCGCAATAATGTGACACGCTGTATGGCAGTCCTGGGAGCCATTATTAATATATTTTTCTCAGGCTAGAGAGCCACTTAATCAAGATATGCCCGTAGAGTTGGCATCCTTGGTTTAGAGTGTTGGCACCCCTGATCTGGAGTATTGGCACCCCTGATCCAGAGTGTTGGCACCTCGGAGTGTTGGCACTCCTGATCTGGAGTGTTGGCACCCTTGGTCTAGAGTGTTGGCACCCCTGGGCCGGAGTATTGGCACCTCTGGGCCGGAGTGTTGGCACCCCTGGGCCGGAGTGTTGGCACCCCTGGGCCGGAGTGTTGGCACCCCTGGGTCGGAGTGTTGGCACCCCTGGGCCGGAGTGTTGGCACCCCTGGGCCGGAGCGTTGGCACCCCTGGGCCGGAGTGTTCGTATCGCTAGCTATGAGTGTTTCATCTCTTACAAGTAACATTGAACATGACAGGACTCTGGGTGTTAGCCAGAGTACAGAACTTAATTTCGAATACCTTACAGAAGTAAACACTGAGAGAAGAACAGCAGGTGGGAATAATAATAATAATAATAATAATAATAATAATAATAATAATAATAATAATAATAATAATAATAATAATAATAATAATAATAATAATAAAAATAATTATACTATTTTATTTCAGTATGATACAACGTTTGTACAGAGATGGGTGACATTTATCTGTGGATGCAGAAATCCCATGGTTATACAGAACATTCCGTGTAATAGAGAAATTGGAGAAACCAGACTTCAGAAGAGGGAACCTAACAGAGATGAAAGAAAACTGAATGCAATACAGAAGGAAAGAGAAGTAGAAGGAAAGTCAACAATTAAGACAGAGTACCTGAAGGTAATGTGCTGTGAGGCAGCGCTGAAGTTCGCACCCTGGGGAAAAAACCAAGAGATAATGGTAAAAACCAGGAGATCCGTGTGTCACCCAAAGATGCAAAGAGGAGAAAGTACACAAGATTGTGGAAAAGCTTTAGAAAGTGAAGGATATAAGTGGGCTAGAAGCTAATATACAGGGGGTGAGGTGAGTAGCTGTGTGGCAGTTTGAGAATGACATACAAGCAAAAGTAAAGTCTGATCCAAGACTGCCACAAAGCGACGTTAGAAGAGAGTTGACAGTTAGATGACCAGGTAATAAGACTGGGACCAGCTGTCCCCAGGCCTAGCCCCATTCCTCGCCCCCACGGAGCTCGGAGGGAGAAGCTAGGCACCTTGGGCTGCCACAAACCCCGCCCACACTGGGCTCAGGGAGTGTGGCAGCTGCATAGCAGAAGACGATGTCAGGAGATACAAAGGCAGTAAGCGCTACAGGATCCTTTTAGAGCCACACCCCAGCTTTGGGCCGAAGCCCGAGCGCTGGGGAAGCTCAAGAATGCCTCTTGCTGTGAGTGTTGTTGCTGCTACTTCACTTGTCCGATGCACTCTCTGTCGGGAAAAGAGGTGAAAAATCTTGAGTAAACTGAATACATCAGAGGCAAAGGGACTCGACAAAGTGTCACCATGGATTCTGCGAGAGAAAAGGTTTCACAATAAGAGTAAAAGGTGAGGCTCTACAAGAATTGGTATTAAATACAGTACTGTTTCTAGCATATGCAAATTATATACCAGAAGAGATAGATGTATCGTTGTTTGCAGATGATGTAAAATTGATGAGCATAAAAAACTAATAGAGACAAGGAAAGCTTACTAATGTACCTTGAAAAACTAAGAACGGTCAGACAAGTGGCAACTGGAATTCAACCCCAGCAAATGTTTAAGAAAATTGTTGAAAGGGCAGGAAGATCAAAAACTTTGAATAGACGTTGGAAACAGAGGTTGCAAACCTCACTCAAGAAGCAAGACTTTAATCATAGTGGCATACATATCACAAGAGGCAGCCACCATCGCAATAACCACTGCAGCTAATACTCGTTTGGTAAATCTAAGAATAAGTCTCCGGAATGTCAGCAGCCATTCATGGCCCTGAAAATGACGTAGAAATGACAAAGAAACTATTCCCAAAGCTAAGGGAAATGCTCTATGAGAAGAGGGTAAAGGAACTGAACCTGACGACTTTAAAGAATAGTCTTTCCATGGAATTCATGTTAACTACATACAAATTGCTCAGAGGACAGGTTTGAGGGGCAGAAAACAGGTACACGAGGACACACATGAGTCACCGGGATGTCAGGAAATATTTCTTTTGCCTCAGGGTGGCCAAGAAGTGGAATGACCTGGGTGAATATAGTAGTGGAGGCAGGCTCCACACAGCTTTAAGAATGGGAATGACAGGGTTCATGAGTCTGGGAGGGAGTGAACCAAGCAAGACAGAGCCAGGAGCTGAACGTCAACCCCTGCAACCACTAACAGAGGAGTACAAATAGGACACACACACCCCCGCACACACACACACAAACACACACACACACACACACACACACACACACACACACACACACACACACACACACACACACACACACACACACACACACACACACACACACACACACACACACACACACACACACACACACACACATCGACACACAAAAACAGACACATGGATGTATACACGAGTGATCAAAGTTGCTTAAGTAATTAGCTAATGGGAAAGGAGAGTTGAGAGAGACTAGGAAGAGGATTATACTCTCTCCCTGTCTCCCTCTCTACCCGATTCCCTCCCTCCCCGTCTCCCTCCCTCCCCGTCTCTATCCCTCCCCGTCTCCCTCCCTCCCCGTCTTCGTCTCTCCCTCTCTACCTCCTCCCCTCTCTCCCCCTCAGTTAGACTCCCCGTGTCTCCCTTCTTCCCTACCCCCTCCTCTCCCTCTTTGCCTACCTCCTCCTCTCCCTGCCTCTCTCCATCCCTGCCTGTCTTCCTCTCCCTTCCATCCTCTCTCCTACTCCTCTCCCTCCCACTCCCACTCCATCTAGCCTCATCTTTACTCAGTCACAGTGACAGCTGGCCAGCTAACACCACTTCTACAATAACTACATCCGGCAGTATTTCTTGAAAGGTATGAGAGAGATCTACTGAGATATATACTCGGATATACTGGGTATATCTCTGATAAATCCTCTCAAGAGGCTGTCGCTATACCTGAAGATGATAGCTATACCTCAACATGATAGCTATACCTCAACATAATCGCTATACCTTAACATGATCGCTATACCTCAACATGATAGCTATACCTCAACATGATAGCTATACCTCAACATGATAGCTATACCTCAACATGATCGCTATACCTCAACATGATAGCTATACCTCAACATGATAGCTATACCTCAACATGATAGCTATACCTCAACATGATAGCTATACCTCAACATGATAGCTATACCTCAGCATGATAGCTATACCTCAACATGATAGCTATACCTCAACATGATAGCTATACCTCAGCATGATAGCTATACCTCAACATGATAGCTATACCTCAACATGATAGCTATACCTCAACATGATAGCTATACCTCAACATGATCGCTATACCTCAACATGATAGCTATACCTCAACATGATAGCTATACCTCAACATGATAGCTATACCTCAGCATGATAGCTATACCTCAACATGATAGCTATACCTCAACATGATAGCTATACCTCAACATGATAGCTATACCTCAACATGATAGCTATACCTCAACATGATAGCTATACCTCAGCATGATAGCTATACCTCAACATGATAGCTATACCTCAACATGATAGCTATACCTCAGCATGATAGCTATACCTCAACATGATAGCTATACCTCAACATGATAGCTATACCTTAACATGATAGCTATACCTCAACATGATAGCTATACCTTAACATGATAGCTATACCTCAACATGATAGCTATACCTCAACATGATAGCTATACCTCAACATGATAGCTATACCTCAACATGATAGCTATACCTCAACATGATAGCTATACCTCAACATGATAGCTATACCTCAACATGATAGCTATACCTCAACATGATAGCTATACCTCAACATGATAGCTATACCTCAACATGATAGCTATACCTCAATATGATAGGTATACCTCAATATGATAGGTATACCTCAACATGTTAGCTGCACTTCAACATTATCGCTATACCTCAACATGATAGCTATACCTCAACATGATAGCTATACCTTAACATGATAGCTATACCTCAATATGATAGGTATACCTCAACATGTTAGCTGCACTTCAACATTATCGCTATACCTCAACATGATAGCTATACCTCAACATGATAGCTATACCTTAACATGATAGCTATACCTCAATATGATAGGTATACCTCAACATGTTAGCTGCACTTCAACATTATCGCTATACCTCAACATGATAGCTATACCTCAACATGATAGCTATACCTCAACATGATAGCTATACCTCAACATGCTAGCTATACCTTAACATGACAGCTATACCTCAACATGATATGTATCCCTCCTGATGATAGCTATACCTCAGCATGATAGCTATGCCTCAACATGATAGCTTTACCTCAGCATGATAGCTATACTTCAACATGATCGCTATACCTCAACATAATAGCTATACCTCCAGATGATAGCTATACCTCAACATGATAGCTATACCTCAACATGATAGCTATACCTCAACATGATAGCTATACCTCCAGATGATAGCTATACCTCAACATGATAGCTATACCTCAACATGATAGCTATACCTCAACATGATAGCTATACCTCCAGATGATAGCTATACCTCAACATGATAGCTATACCTCAACATGATAGCTATACCTCAACATGATAGCTATACCTCAACATGATAGCTATACCTCCAGATGATAGCTATACCTCAACATGATAGCTATACCTCAACATGATGGCTATACCTCAACATGATTGCTATACCTCAACATAATAGTTATACCTCAACATGATAGCTATACCTCAACGTGATAGCTATACCTCAACATGATAGCTATACCTCAACATGATAGCTATACCTCAGCATGATAGCTATACCTCAACATGATCGCTATACCTCAACATGATAGCTATATCTCAACATGATAGCTATACCTCAACATGATAGCTATACCTCAACATGATCGCTATACCTCAACATAATAGTTATACCTCAACGTGATAGCTATACCTCAACATGATAGCTATACCTCAACATGATAGCTATACCTCAACATGATAGCTATACCTCAACATGATCGCTATACCTCAACATGATAGCTATACCTCAACATGATCGCTATACCTCAACATGATAGCTATACCTCAACATAATAGTTATACCTCAACATGATAGCTATACCTCAACATGATAGCTATACCTCAACATAATAGTTATACCTCAACATGATAGCTATACCTCTACATAATAGTTATACCTCAACATGATAGCTATACCTCAACATAATAGTTATACCTCAACATGATAGCTATACCTCAACATAATAGTTATACCTCAACATGATAGCTATACCTCAACATAATAGTTATACCTCAACATGATCGCTATACCTCAACATGATAGCTATACCTCAACATAATAGTTATACCTCAACATGATGGCTATACCTCAACATAATAGTTATACCTCAACATGATAGCTATACCTCAACATGATAGCTATACCTCAACATAATAGTTATACCTCAACATGATAGCTATACCTCAACATAATAGTTATACCTCAACATGATAGCTATACCTCAACATAATAGTTATACCTCAACATGATAGCTATACCTCCAGATGATAGCTATACCTCCAGATGATAGCTATACCTCAACATGAAAGCTATACCTCAACATGAAAGCTATACCTCAACATGAAAGCTATACCTCAACATGATAGCTATACCTCAACATGATAGCTATACCTCAACATGATAGCTATACCTCAACATGATAGCTATACCTCAACATGATAGCTATACCTCAACATGATAGCTATACCTCAACATGATAGCTATACCTCAACATGATAGCTATACCTCAACATGATAGCTATACCTCAACATGATAGCTATACCTCCAGATGATAGCTATACCTCAACATGATAGCTATACCTCAACATGATAGCTATACCTCAACATAATAGTTATACCTCAACATGATAGCTATACCTCAACATAATAGTTATACCTCCAGATGATAGCTATACCTCCAGATGATAGCTATACCTCCAGATGATAGCTATACCTCAACATGATAGCTATACCTCAACATGATAGCTATACCTCAACATGATAGCTCTACCTCAACATGATAGCTATACCTCCAGATGATAGCTATACCTCAACATGATAGCTATACCTCAACATGATAGCTATACCTCAACATAATAGTTATACCTCAACATAATAGCTATACCTCAACATGATAGCTATACCTCCAGATGATAGCTATACCTCAACATGATAGCTATACCTCAACATAATAGTTATACCTCAACATAATAGCTATACCTCAACATGATAGCTATACCTCCAGATGATAGCTATACCTCAACATGATAGCTATACCTCAACATAATAGTTATACCTCAACATAATAGCTATACCTCAACATGATAGCTATACCTCAACATGATAGCTATACCTCCAGATGATAGCTATACCTCAACATGATAGCTATACCTCAACATAATAGTTATACCTCAACATAATAGCTATACCTCAACATGATAGCTATACCTCCAGATGATAGCTATACCTCAACATGATAGCTATACCTCAACATAATAGTTATACCTCAACATAATAGCTATACCTCAACATGAAAGCTATACCTCAACATGAAAGCTATACCTCAACATGATAGCTATACCTCAACATAATAGCTATACCTCAACATGAAAGCTATACCTCAACATGAAAGCTATACCTCAACATGAAAGCTATACCTCAATATGAAAGCTATACCTCAACATGATAGCTATACCTCAACATGAAAGCTATACCTCAACATGATAGCTATACCTCAACATGAAAGCTATACCTCAACATGATAGCTATACCTCAACATGATAGCTATACCTCAACATGAAAGCTATACCTCAACATGAAAGCTATACCTCAACATGATGGCTATACCTCAACAGGAAAGCTATACCTCAACATGATGGCTATACCTCAACATGAAAGCTATACCTCAACATGAAAGCTATACCTCAACATGATAGCTATACCTCAACATGATAGCTATACCTCAACATGATAGCTATACCTCAACATGATAGCTATACCTCAACATGATAGCTATACCTCAACATGATAGCTATACCTCAACATGATAGCTATACCTCCAGATGATAGCTATACCTCAACATGATAGCTATACCTCCAGATGATAGCTATACCTCAACATGATAGCTATACCTCAACATGAAAGCTATACCTCAACATGAAAGCTATACCTCAACATGATAGCTATACCTCAACATGAAAGCTATACCTCAACATGATAGCTATACGTCAACATGAAAGCTATACCTCAACATGATAGCTATACCTCAACATGATAGCTATACCTCAACATGAAAGCTATACCTCAACATGAAAGCTATACCTCAACATGATGGCTATACCTCAACATGAAAGCTATACCTCAACATGATAGCTATACCTCAACATGATAGCTATACCTCAACATGATAGCTATACCTCAACATGATAGCTATACCTCAACATGATAGCTATACCTCAACATGATAGCTATACCTCAACATGATAGCTATACCTCCAGATGATAGCTATACCTCAACATGATAGCTATACCTCAACATGATAGCTATACCTCAACATAATAGTTATACCTCAACATAATAGCTATACCTCAACATGATAGCTATACCTCCAGATGATAGCTATACCTCAACATGATAGCTATACCTCAACATAATAGCTATACCTCAACATGAAAGCTATACCTCAACATGAAAGCTATACCTCAACATGAAAGCTATACCTCAACATGAAAGCTATACCTCAACATGATAGCTATACCTCAACATGAAAGCTATACCTCAACATGAAAGCTATACCTCAACATGAAAGCTATACCTCAACATGAAAGCTATACCTCAACATGATAGCTATACCTCAACATGATAGCTATACCTCAACATAATAGTTATACCTCAACATGATAGCTATACCTCAACATAATAGTTATACCTCAACATGATAGCTATACCTCAACATGAAAGCTATACCTCAACATGAAAGCTATACCTCAACATGATAGCTATAGCTTAACATGATAGCTATACCTCAGCATGATGGTTGTTATAAGTGCTCTTTTAATACCCAGTGTGATGCTCCATTTAGTCCAATTGCTTTAGTCTCCACTCTATCTAGTGTTAATATCTCTACTTCCTCTTGTTCTAGTATCCTCCCTCTCGGCTGGCTGTTTCGGATTCAAATCCCTTTTATTTGCAAATATCTTTTCTTTTTTTCTCTATTTTTTGGGTGGTTGGAGGGGGGGGGGCTAAAGAGACACGTTGAAATTTTGTAGTCAGTCCCTCCCATGTTTCCTCCTCAGCTTCTGTGACTTTACCTTTGTCGTATATATATATATTTTTTTTGGTGTTTTGTTTAAATGTTTAATTTTTCGGCTTGATTTTTACAAAATTGAATGAAAGATTTGGTTCTTCATTCCTCTGATCCTCTCATTTTTTTCAGAGTTTTTTTTTGTCTTCTTTCATGTGTTTGTTTCTGTCCTCTTTCGTGTGATTCTGTTTTCTTTCTTATGTTTATTTCCGTTTTCTTTCATGTGTTTATTTTTGTCTTCTTTCTTTTGTTTATTTTTGTCTTCTTTCGTGTGTTTATTTTTGTCTTCTTTCTTTTGTTTATTTTTTTTTTACACAGGGTTTGACAAGGTTAAGGATCCCTAGCTTTATTGACAAGCTATTTACAGGTTAAGGATTCCTAATTTTATTGGCAAGCGAAGAGCTGTTACCTACATCAGCTCATTTGAAAGCATTTTTATTGTTACGAGACATACAAGTAGGGAACAGGATGAAGTTGGAGCCATCTGTGGGCCAGCATTTTCATTTGATCAACTGACTTTATCTCGTTGACATCATTATGCTGTACGAATGTGTTCCATACTCGAGTCATCCTGGGTATATATGATCTCAGATGGAGTGATGTTCTGGAGAAGGGTACAGCCAGAGTGAAGTTGTTGCTTTCTGCCCGTCTTGTGGCATAAAAGCTTGTTTCACGCTGTCACGAAGTGGATCCAAGTGTGGTACTTTGACAATATTGGCCTTGTACGTAACAGTAAGGCCACCCACATCCCTCCTATGTTGAAGGCTCTGCTGAAATGACAGATCTATCCAGGATGGGTCCAGGCGAGAGATGAGACGTCTTGCTCTGTTCTCTACTCTGTCAAGCAGTCGCAGATGAGAGGGGGGGGGGGCAGGCAAACCAAGAAAGTGGAGCATACTCAAGGTGCGAGCGTACTTGTGCCTCGTACAGAATCTTGCAACCCCTACTGTCAAGCAGATGCGAGATACGGCTGAGTGGTGTAAGCTTCCTGGCTGCCTAGTTTGCAAGATTTACAACATGGTTCTTCATGGTTAGTTTGGAGTCAAATTTCACCCCAAGGATATCAACTTCTTCTCCAGGTGCCAACACCCTCCCATTCATCCTTACTACTGCACCAGCATTACCATCATGGTGCCTAGAGACGATCATCATTTGCGTTTTCTCAGGTGCAAATGTTACTTGCCATTTATTTTCCCAAGCTGATATAGCTCTCAGCTGGTGATTGATATAGCTTAGAGCAGCTGGTATTTCTTCTCTTGGATAAGTGAATGTCAGTGTCCAGTCGTCTGCATATGCATGTGATTCTGGGATGAGATGAAGAAGGTCGTTGAAGTAGACATTCCATAACAATGGACCCAGGACGCTTCCTTGTGGAACACTTGCCCCAATAGGATGTCTTGCTGATTCCGTTCCATTGAGAACTACACTTAGAGATCTACCATGAAGGTAATCACTGAGGAGACATAGCGTAGTGCCTGCAATTCCCAGTGCTTGAAGTTTTGCTAAGAGGCCCTGGTGCCACACCCGGTCGAAAGCGCCAGCAGTGTCCAGTGCTACCACACAGCTGACTTTGGATTCATCCAGTGACTGGTGCCACTTAGTGGAGAGGTTTAACAACAGATCAGCAGCAGAGTAACCTTTCCTGAAGCCATATTGACGATCACAAAGTAGTGAGTGGTAGTCCAAAACTCTGTCATTTGTCTTGAGATTATTGTCTCAAGGATCTTACCAGTGATTGACAGGAGTGACACTGGTCTGTAGTTGCTGATTTCTGCTCTGCTCTTCTTTTTGTGAACAGGGACTACATTTGCCTCTTTCCATAGAGAGGGCCATTTACACTGTACTAGGCAGTGCTGAAAGATGCGAGTTAGAGGTGCTGCTAGCTGGTCTGCACATCTTCTCAACAATCTTGTCTTCTTTCTTTTGTTTATTTTTGTCTTCTTTCGTGTGTTTATTTCTTATTGTTCTGTTTGATTCTCCGGCAAGTTTCATCATTGGTTCACTTCCCGTGTTATCGCCGTATCTTTTCTTTTCTTTCCTTCTCTCTCACATTCCATTAAATAATTATTTTACTTATCATATTTTTTTTTTTGTGGGGGGGGAAGAGTTTTTATTCATGTCACAGAACTCTCTCTCTCTCTCTCTCTCTCTCTCTCTCTCTCTCTCTCTCTCTCTCTCTCTCTCTCTCTCTCTCTCTCTCTCTCTCTCTCTCTCTCTCTCTCTCTCTCTCTCTCTCTCCCTCTCTCTCTCTCTCTCTCTCTCTCTCTCTCTCTCTCTCTCTCTCTCTCTCTCCTCTCTCTCTAACCATACCCCAGCAGAGATTGAACCCATGTCATAAGTCTCAAAACTCCAGCCCGTCGCGTTAGCCACTTGACCAGCTAGCCAGAATAAGATTCATCCAACTAGGTATATTTCTACACCATAGGAAGGTTAGCACAGGCACCTCTGTGACCTTTAGCAATCTTTGTGGCTATCATCTTATGCTGCGCAGTTCTGGTCACTGTATTACAGAATGGATATAAATGCACTGGAAAACGTACAGAGGAGGATGACAAAGTTGATCCCATGTATCAGAAATCTTCCCTATGAGGAGAGACTGAGGGCCCTGAATCTGCACTCTCTAGAAAGGCGTAGAATTAGGGAATATATGATTGAGGTGTATAAATGGAAAACAGGAATGAATAAAGGGGATGTAAATAGATGCTAAAAATATCTAGCCTAGACAGGACTCGCAGCAATGGTTTCAAGTTGGAAAAATTCAGATTCATGAAGAATATAGGAAAGCACTGCTTTGGTAATAGAGTTGTGGATGAGTGGAACAAACTCCCGAGTACCGTTATAGCAGCTAAGACGTTGTGTAGTTTTAAAAATAAATTAGATAAATACATGAGTGGGTGTGGGTGGGTGTGGGTGGGTGTGAGGTGAACCTGACTAGCTGGTGCTACTGGGTCAGATGCCGTGCTCCTTCCTTAAGTGGAGGTGACCTGACTAGGTGGGCCATAGGTCTAAGCCGGAGGTTGACATAGACCTGCCCCGCATGTCCCAGTAGGCCTGCTGCAATGTTCTTTCTTCTTATAATCTTTCCTTCACAGCTTTTGTTAATTTTTAGATATATTCTGAGTTAGCTGCGTCTATTGTTTCAGATTTCCTTCATACACCAACAATTTTCATTGTTGTTTAAGCTCTACCTGTCTTTGATTTTCTTCTCTCTGTCTTCCTTATTTTCATTTTATCAGTTCATGATCCGTATCCTCTTCCGTTTCTGCTTTTAGAAGTTACATTTTTCTTTTATTTTTCTATTAGTCTGTTCTACTTTACTTAATGTTGTTACAACTGTGTGAGTGTGTCCCTCCCTCTACTACATTTATTTTCTGCTGGTGTAAAGGTATTGTTATGTTTGTGTGTGTGTGTGTGTGTGTGTGTGTGTGTGTGTGTGTGTGTGTGTGTGTGTGTGTGTGTGTGTGTGTGTGTGTGTGTGTGTGTGTGTGTGTGTGTGTGTGTGTGTGTGTGCGTGTGTGTGTGTGTGCGTGTGTGTGTGTGTGTATACACATCTATTTGCACTCACTTCGCTGGTTACTATAAGGTAAACTCTCATCCTGTTCCATGAATTTTCTCGTACCTCTTCTTAAAGCTATGTATGGATGTTGCCTCCACTATATCATTCTCCTGTGTGAATACTCACCTAATTGTGGTTGCAGTGGTCGATTCATAGCTCCTGGCCCCGCCTCTTCACTGGTCGCTGGCGTGTGTGTGTCGGTGTGTACTCACCTATATTTGGTTGCAGGGATCGAATCCTAGCTCCTGGCTAGAATTCGATCCCTGCCAGATCCGCTGTCCCGTAGCCTCGTGAGCCGTGTCGTACCTTGTCTTTAAACTTATGTATATACTCAGCCTCCTCCACTTTTTCATCGAGATTATTCTAATTCCCGACCATCCTGAGGCTGAAGAAATACTCCGTGACATCTCTGTGGCTCATCTGTGTCTTCAGCTTCTTCTTGTATCCACTTATTCTTGGTCTTCTTAATTCAAACACAGTCCTTATCTGATCTATTATTTTAAGATTTTTTGTGTCGCAATCATATCACCCCTTGTGTTCCTCTCCGCCAGGGTAGTCAGGTATACTTCCTTCAACCTCTCCTTATAGTGCTTTCCTCTCAGCTGTAGTACTAGGCAGGTTGCAAACCTCTGGACATTTTCGACCATGTGTGGGCTCCATGCTGGGGCTGCGTACTCAATTATTGGAGTAACATATGCTGTATATAAAGTTCTGAAGGATTCTTTATTCGAGTTTCTAAATGCTAGTCTTAGGTTTGCCAGTCTTGCATATACTACGTTGACGTTATATGGTGTCATATACTCAGTGTAATATTCACTCCCAGGTGCAACGTATATTCTCTCATTATGTCCTCTGCGTCTAGTCTGCCTTGGCGTTCTCCACTTAGCATGATCTTGCATTTGTCCGGGTTAAACTCTAGAAGTTACCTGTTTACCGACATCTCTAGTTAGTCATGGACTCTATGTTGATGCTGCACATTCTTAGATAGTCCTGACGTACGTCGTGTGTAGTCCTGAATAACTCCTTACTGAGCTTTCCGAAGGCAGTTCTGATTCCTGCCAACCTTGTGTGTACGGCTGACGTAGCTGGTTCATATGCGCCTCTGGCACTAATGTTAGGTTAAACAGTTATACCCATGTTCTTCTCTTTACATGCTCTTTCTAACTTCCTCCCTTCCAGTTTTTAAACACTTTATTTGGCCTTATTTCACTCTCTCCAGTTTACATTACCTGTCTGAGTTAAAATGTTGTAACAGCTTGTTTGATCACTGTTGCAACCTGCGCAAGTCTTCTGGTTTGATCACTGTTGCAACCTCTGCAAGTTTTCTGGTTTGA
This sequence comes from Cherax quadricarinatus, assembly GCF_038502225.1. Taxonomy (NCBI): domain Eukaryota; kingdom Metazoa; phylum Arthropoda; class Malacostraca; order Decapoda; family Parastacidae; genus Cherax; species Cherax quadricarinatus. The sequence continues at coordinate 36,525,790 of NC_091302.1, read as the reverse complement.
TCACTGTTGCAACCTCTGCAAGCCTTCTGGTTTGATCACTGTTGCAACCTCTGCAAGTCTTCTGGTTTGATCACTGGTGCAACCTCTGCAAGTCTTCTGGTTTGATCACTGTTGCAACCTCTGCAAGTCTTCTGGTTTGATCACTGTTGCACCCTCTGCAAGTCTTCTGGTTTGATCACTGGTGCAACCTCTGCAAGTCTTCTGGTTTAATCACTGGTGCAACCTCTGCAAGTCTTCTGGTTTAATCACTGGTGCAACCTCTGCAAATCTTCTGGTTTGATCATTGTTGCAACCTCTGAAAATCTTCTGGTTTGATCACTGGTGCAACCTCTGAAAATCTTCTGGTTTGATCACAGGTGCAAACTCTGCAAGTCTTCTGGTTTGATCATTGTTGCAACCTCTGAAAATCTTCTGGTTTGATCACTGGTGCAACCTCTGCAAGTCTTCTGGTTTGATCACTGTTGCAACCTCTGCAAGTCTTCTGGTTTGATCACTGGTGCAACCTCTGCAAGTCTTCTGGTTTGATCACTGGTGCAACCTCTGCAAATCTTTTGGTTTGATCACAGGTGCAACCTCTGCAAGTCTTCTGGTTTGATCATTGTTGCAACCTCTGAAAATCTTCTGGTTTGATCACTGGTGCAACCTCTGCAAGTCTTCTGATTTGATCACTGGTGCAACCTCTGCAAGTCTTCTGATTTGATCACTGTTGCAACCTCTTCAAGTCTTCTGGTTTGATCAGTGTTGCAACCTCTGCAAGTCTTCTGGTTTGATCATTGTTGCAACCTCTGGTTTGACCTGGGAACTTTGTCTCTGTGAAAACTATAATGTCTGTGCGGTTTGTGGAGAGTTAGTTACCATTTGTCAAAGGCTCTTGTCAATACACCTGGTCTTTTGTGTGTGTGTGTTTGTGTGGGTTGAGTCCTGGCTCTTACTGGTTTCAGACCTCTTGAGACATATAAGATCACAATTACGTGACTTTAACAATACACAAATAACCCGAACTTGGGAAACTAAAATTTATGATGACGTTTTTGTCCGACTTGGACCTTTAACTCAGTCTCCTAAGTTAGGAATATTTGTGCAACTATGTATGTTGTTTGCCTCTATCACTGATACGTTCAGCTCACTCAACTTTCCTACCAACCTGACGCTGAAAATGTACTTCTAAACATTTGTGACTCTCAGCGTTCAGAGTGGTGTGCCCATACCCTCTGCCCTCCTCTCTTCCAGGGTAGCCAGGTTAGATTCCGCTAGCCTCACTTCTCCTTCCCACATATTTATTCCCTCTCTCTCTCTCTCTCTCTCTCTCTCTCTCTCTCTCTCTCTCTCTCTCTCTCTCTCTCTCTCTCTCTCTCTCTCTCTCTCTCTCTCTCTCTCTCTCTCTCTCTCTCTCTCTTTCCCATCCTTACTCCATGCATTTTTCCCGTCACTTCCCTCTCTCTCTCTCTTTCTCAGTGTTTACACCTTTCCCCTCTCTCCCTCTCCCCCCTCCATCATCCCCCATCCCTGCCATCTCCACCATCCCATCACCACAGTTACCTGGGCAGTAATGGCCTCGCTTTATATGCTCGGCGATATAATAAAACTGAAAGTCTCCATTCTGAGCCATTTTTCGGCAATTAAGTTTATTTATGATTAAAATATATTAGCTTCAAACTTTGTCCATTTCTAGCCAGGCACTTTCTCTGATTATATCTCAGTGATGACCAATTATCACATGTAAGTCTCAGTAAAAATTTTTTTACTTGATATTATTATTTATACTATATATATATATATATATATATATATATATATATATATATATATATATATATATATATATATATATATATATATATATATATATATATATATATATATATATATATATATATATATATATATATATATATATATATATATATATATATAACGAAAGAATTAAATGGTGCAGTTGCTTTTTTGAGAACTTTACTGACACACATTATTAAAATATATTGACGGAAGGTGACGCTGGACAGAACAAGTTTCTATATTTGTTGAGGTTGTGATGTTCCCTGTGATCAGTAGAACCATCTTTTTGACCATCACTTCATCAGGAGCACCATCTTCTTGACCAGTACTTGATCAGGAGAACCATCTTCCTGACCAGTACTTGATCAGCAGAACCATCTTCCTGACCATCACTTGATCAGGAGCACCATTTTCCTGACCAGTACTTGATCAGGAGAACCATCTTCCTGACCAGTACTTGATCAGCAGAACCATCTTCCTGACCATCACTTGATCAGTAGCACCATTTTCCTGACCAGTACTTGATCAGCAGAATCATCTTCCTGACCAGCACATGATCAGCAGCGCCATCTTCCTGACCAGCACATGAGTTGAATACAGGTGGGATATTTTAGATCATTCGCTATTTCATAAATCTTCAGAATTTCTTCGTTTATGAACTCTGGGCTGCACATACCCGAGTTCCCCAAAACAGGGTGAGAATGCAGAAGGTTTAACTCTAACATGATGTGAAGACAGATGATAGAGTTACATTCTGTCTTCTCAAACATGTTTTTGAGAACTTTGCGTATTTGTAGCCCAGAGTTCATAGATGAAGAAATTTTAATGATTTATGAAATAGAGAATAATCTAAAATACCCCTAGAACTTAATTGGCCTTATGTAGAGATGCGCCCTGACTCTGTGGTTGATAGTTTTATTTCTAGTTAAATTCTGCAAAAGTGATCGCTAAGGGTGTTAAGATTGAAATATAAAAAGTCTGGTACAGAGTGGAAGTTGTTGCAGTTCCTTTCTTGACGATGACAGCTGTTTCTAGAAATTCCGAATATTAGCTGGTAAGGTTGGTGGAGTCTGAGAGTGTGTGTCAAAGAAGTAAGTTAAAAATGTATAAGGTAATGAGTAACAAAAAGTTTAATTAAGCAATGAAAAAGTGGATATCAAACTGGAAGGAGGGCTTATGGAAGAAGTAAATGTATTTAAATATCTGCGAGTGACCTTGGCAGGTGGGTCCATGAAGGACCAGATGAACCATCGAATACACGAAGACAAAAATTGGGCGGTGCACTCAGGCATCTGTTGAGACAAAGAATTTTAGAAGCAAAAAGAAAAAAAAAGAGAGAGAAAGAGAAAAAAAATGTCCCAAAGTATAGTGTTATCAGTCCTGGAAGTAGATGTGAGGTATTGGTTAGAAGACTGCAGCAAGGAGAAGGAGGAGCAGGAGAAGGAGGAGGAGGAGAAGGAGGAGGAGGAGGAAGAGGAGGAGGAAGAGGAGGAGGAAGAGGAGGAGGAAGAGGAGGAGGATGAGGAGGAGGAAGAGGAGGAGGAAGAGGAGGAGGAAAAGGAGGAGGAGCAGAAACATGAGGAGGAACAGGAGGCGGAGACTGAGTGGCAGTTTCGATGTCGTGTTCAATGTGTAGTGTGAATATTAAGCAGTGAATTCGGAACAGAGAAATAAGACAACGATGCTGGATTACAAAAGGTATTATTCATAACAGAGACGAGAACTTCCTGAGGAGGTTTGAGCATTTAGAGTTGACAGAACAGAACAGGAGGACCAAGATTATATATAATTCTGAGATGGAAGGAAGTAGAGGCAGTACTCGTCCGAGTAAATTGTGAAGGTAGTTTAAAGTGCCAAGGGATTGAACATCAGCAGGTGCGTTTGAAACTGTCAGATCGGAGTAGAGGAAAGTTTTTTTTATTTGATCTGCTGTTGTAGTATGAGTAAGATAACATTTTTGAAGGAGTTCAGGATAACTTGTTAGCTGGACTTGACTATTTTAAAAGACTGGAGAAAGTGCAGAAGTAACTAACCAGACTAGTCCTTACATTATAATTATTATTTTAATCATAACCAAGCTCTAAACTCACAAGGGTCATAGAGCGGTGAGTAGTCCCGCAGCTAAGGAACATGAACTGTAAGGAGAGGCTAAAGGAACTAAACCTGACGACATTAGATGATAGAAGACCTAAAGGAGGAAGCATAGTGGACTGCAAAATACTCAAGAAGGCTTTATAGGATGGACGGAGAGGGTGCTAGCGAGGCGGGGAACGAGTACACGAGGGCACCGTTGGCAGTTGAAAACACAGGGATGGCAGAAAGTATTTCTTCAGCTTCTGGGTGGTCAGGAAGTATAATGACCTGGACGAAGAAGTGATGGAGGCAGACTCCGTACATAGTTGTGAGAGCAGGTATGACAGGATCCTCAAGGTAGTAAATCCGGCAAGTTACGAGCCAGGGCCAGGAGCTGAGACTTGACCCCTACAATTACAAATACGTGAGTACGCACTAACACACATACATACTCGCATACAAACACCCACACCTACATCCACACACACACACACACACACACACACACACACACACACACACACACACACACACACACACACACACACACACACACACACACACACACACACACACACACACACACACTGCCTGACGACACTGGAGGACAGGAGGGTCCTGGGAGACATGATAACGACATATAAAATACTGCGCAGAATAGACAAGGTGGACAAAGACGGGATGTTCCAGAGAAGGGACACAGACACAAGAGGTCACAATTGGAAGTTGAAGACTCAGATGAATCAAAGGGATGTTAGGAAGTATTTCTTCAGTCATAGAGTAGTCAAGCCGTGGAATAGCCTAGAAAGTGACGTAGTGGAGGCGGGAACCATACATAGTTTTAAGGCGAGGTATGTTAGAGCTCATGGGGCAGGGAGAGAGAGGACCTAGTAGCAATCAGCGAAGAGGCGGGGCCAGGAGCTGTGACTCGACCCCTGCAACCACAAATAGGTGAGTACAAATAGGTGAGTACACACACAAACACACACACATATACACACACGCACACACACACACACACACACACACACACACACACACACACACACACACACACACACACACACACACACACACACACACACACACACACACACACACACACACACACACACACACACACACACACACACACACACACACACACACACACACACACACACACACACACACACACACACACACGCCTGCAGCTACAAGACACAAGACCAGGTTAAAAGGTGGCTCAAGTAACTTAATTAACCTTAGACCTCCACTCCCCTCTCCCACCTTCTCCCTCTCTCCCTTTCCCCCTCCTCTCCCACCCTCTCCCCTTTAATTTCCCCTCTTCCCTTTCCTTGTACCGTGTGTGCTCCCCTCTCACCTGTCTACCTGTGTTAGTGAGACTTTCCCCTCTCTTGTTAATCTCCTGTCTCGGTTTTCCCCTCTTTATTAGCTGGTTTGTGTTTTCTTCTCTCTTTCTCTCTCTCTCTCCCTCTCTCTCTCTCTCTCTCTCTCTCTCTCTCTCTCTCTCTCTCTCTCTCTCTCTCTCTCTTTCAAACCTGGTGCCTTAACGCCGGTGAAGGGTTCTTGATCCAAGGAATTGAAGCTGCCCATCCCTTTCTCCGATCAAAACCGGTTGCCCCTTATGTATTTGGCGCTGTATAACCCCTATGGATTTAGTGCTTCACCAGGAATATAATAATGATAATAATAATAATAATAATAATAATAATAATAATAATAATAATAATAATAATAATAATAATAATAATAATATATTATTATTATTATTATTATTATTTACTTATATTATTATTTAAATATGCATTAATATATGCATATGCCTGTATGTATGTATGCATGTACCGTGTGTGTAGGCAGGTGTGTATGTGTGTAGCTGTGTATGTATGTGTACTCTTGTATTTTCACTGCAAATGCTTTAATTTTGAGTATGTGTGGAGGTTGAATCCTAGCTCTTGTTCAGCGCCATAACTCTTACATGCACCAGTTTGACTTACTTTCTGTTCTCTTTGAGTGTCACTTCCTGAACTCTCTGGTGTCACTTCCTGGACTCTTTAGTGTACTTCCTGGACTCTTTAGTGTCACTTCCTGAACTCTTTAGTGTCACTTCCTGGACTCTTTAGTGTTACTTCCTGGACTCTTGACCTGTCACATATTTTCCAGGGAGAACTGAGCTTATCTCCCTCCCTCCCTCCCTTCCTTCCTTCCTTCCTAATGCAATCCATTTGCTTGCCACCCCTCACTCTGAGGGAATTATTTCCTGTATACCTTTGGCACCTCTGTGCTTGCTAGTTTGCAGCTGTGTCCCCTAGTTCTGTGTCCTTCACTCTCAAATAGTTTGTCCTTCTCAACTTCTTGAGTGTATGTTAGAATGTAAGATGTGGTTATTCCTTTAAAGAAGAGGCGCAGGTGATGAGTGCGCTTTTATTGTGTTAACGTTTCACTCTACGTAGAGTTTATAATATCTTGATTCGTAATTTTTACTGAAGAAATTTTGATATTGTTTCTTTGTGATGACTTGTGAAGGCGTCTTCTGAGTCCCTTCAACTCTAATATGTAACTGCGTTATCAACTTATGCCGCACTCTGCACTATTCCATTCGCGTGCATTGAGGTACAGGGGACTAGGGTTATGCAACACGGGAATACCTTTCTCAGATCGCGAAGCTACCGAAATGCTTCTAGTTTTTATCATGATTGTGAGCTTAAAGTTGTAAGCTGGAGCTGCGTTCTCCAATTCTGATCCTACGTATTCTTTGTACAATTATCTCAACACCTCCTTCTTCAGGTTACTGAAGGCTATTCTAATATTTACGTCACTGTTCCGTTTGTGTGGTCTCAGGCGAGTGATTTGTTTTGTTGTCTCCTTCTAGTTCCTGTTCTATATGTGTGAAGGCAGGTTGGATTTGAGAAGGACCTGCCTAGCTTGGACAAGCAGGACTGTTGTAGTCTTGTTCTATGCTGTGACCTGTTGCTGTGTGGGATAACGATCAAGGAGTTGTCTGGGAAGTGGTTCAGCTATTTTGTAGAACCCTTTTGTTTCTGGTTGAAATTGTTGGATATACAGATGAGTGATGATTCCCAGACGCTGCGTCTCTGATTGTCCTCCTCCATGGCGATGAGTCTTGCGTTCTTGTGATTAACTAAATGCTTGTGGGAGTTTCGGTGTAAAAATACAGATGTTCTTCGAGTCCATTCTGTTGGCGTTTCGGTATTCAGAAATGCGTGTGTGGGATCTCTGGATGTTTCATCTTCGTATGTTAGGTCACTGTCGTTGTAAGCGATAGTGTGTACCTCTGCAGTGGACTGTACCTATTGGTGTTGTCCCTTACTGCTCGTGTCCCTTGCTAATGGTATCCCTGGCTGGTGATGTCCTTGAATATTCTCCTGCGAGAGTTTTGTATCCTGTGGCGTCACTGGGCGGAGGGACTGCGTTTACCTGGAATTCAGTGTTGGACAGAATGCTGGAGACTCACTTGACAATGGAGTTGTTAGGGGGACATTGTACCTTTCAGTGGTATACAGTCTGGGTGATGATGTTACGTGCACGGCACCTGCGACCTCTGATGAAGTGATGTCTTAGAAAATACTTATTCTATGAAAGCACAATCTTCCTCTAGGAATTCACTCCTGCAGATTCTGAGGACACGCGGGAAGAAACCTGTGATGACAACCCCTTTAGTGTTGGTATCTTGGAGTGAGAAGAAGCGGAGAAGATCGTGTTGGTTGGTTGGTTTGCAGTAAACTATTAAAATGAAGTAAGGTGCCAGTATCTCGATAGATGTGAGGGGCTGTTGAAGTTTAAGCAGTTAGGGAATTGTAGTTTCCAGGCGCTTGTGGAAACACAGCTGGGGAATGAATAATGGTGAATGTGTTTTCCTTCTCCAACTCACCTACTTTGCAAGAAAGAAGAACGTTGTGTCTAAGCACATAGTAATTATGCAATATTTACTCAGACATGCACATAAAACTAACATTTCTGTATACAGTGTTTGTAGTGACGTTTAAATAGGCAAGTGTGCTTACTGGCAACATGTATCACAAAACCTACACAAGGAAACAAAATTCATGGTAATAGGCACCAGTTATTGTGTAGTCATGCAATAAAATATCGAATCGGCATGATGGAATCTTTGGAAATTGCACGACCTAGCCGCCGCGGCCGCCATCCCTATCGCTGCCGCAGCCGCCACCCCTGTCACTGCCGCTGCCCCTGCCGCTGCCCCTGCCGCTGCCCCTGCCGCTGCCCCTGCCGCTGCCCCTGCCGCTGCCCCTGCCGCTGCCCCTGCCCCCGCCGCCGCCATCACTATCTGTGTAAAAAAAAAAATAAAAGTGGGTCATTTTCAAAACTTTTTTCATTAAAAATAATGGATCTTATAGGGCAGAAAATACGAGTAATAAGAAACAGAAGTTAAATGAAGACCCAAGTGAAACATTATCCAATTTGCAGATCAAAATTAACATAAAGATAATAATAATAGTAACAATAATAATAATAATAATTATAATAATAATAATAATAAGATAATGGTACTATTACTATTACTACTATTAATAATATGATAATAATAATAATAATAATAATAATAATAATAATAATAATAATAATAATAATAATAATAATAATAAGATAATGACACTAATAATAATAATAATAATAATAATAATAATAAGATAATGACACTAATAATAATAATAATAATAATAATAATAATAATAATAATAATAATAATAATAATAAGATAATGACACTAATAATAATAATAATAATAATAATAATAATAATAATAATAATAATAATAATAATAATAATAATAATAATAATAATAATAATAATAAAAATAATAATAATAATAATAATAATAATAATAATAATAAAAATAATAATAATAATAATAATAATAATAATAATAATAATAATAATAATAATAATAATAATAATAATAATAATAGGATATTATTATTATTACTACTACTACTACTACTACTACTAATAATAATAATAATGATAATAATAATAATAATATTATTAACAATAATAATAATACCAAAACGAAAATTTGAATATTTGCCTTTAGTCGCTAAACTTTGAGATAACTCTCACTCAAAAATCCCTCCATCCTTCTGTTGTCCATCCTATGTTCCTCCTTCTTCCTCTCCACCACATCCTGTCTACCTTCACTTTAACTACTCCTATCTAAACTTTTACCCCCCCTACTCCCCACACTCCTCCCTCCCCTCCCCACCGCTCCCTCCCCTCCCCCTCCCCTCCCTCCACAGTCTTCCCGCAGTTTCAACCAAATTCTAATTTTTAAAAACAAAAAGATCGCGTCTGTTTTGCATGTGTGGTAACGCAACGTTGCTGTGTGTACTCACCTGTTTGTGGCTGCAGAGGTCGAGTCACAGCTCCTGGCCCGCGTCTTCGCTAGTGTACTCACCTGTTTGTGGCTGCAGAGGTCGAGTCACAGCTCCTGGCCCGCATCTTCGCTAGTGTACTCACCTGTTTGTGGCTGCAGAAGTCGAGTCACAGCTCCTGGCCCGCATCTTCGCTAGTGTACTCACCTGTTTGTGGCTGCAGAGGTCGATTCACAGCTCCTGGCCCGCGTCTTCGCTAGTGTACTCACCTGTTTGTGGCTGCAGAGGTCGAGTCACAGCTCCTGGCCTGCGTCTTCGCTAGTGTACTCACCTGTTTGTGGCTGCAGAGGTCGAGTCACAGCTCCTGGCCCGCATCTTCGCTAGTGTACTCACCTGTTTGTGGCTGCAGAAGTCGAGTCACAGCTCCTGGCCCGCATCTTCGCTAGTGTACTCACCTGTTTGTGGCTGCAGAGGTCGATTCACAGCTCCTGGCCCGCGTCTTCGCTAGTGTACTCACCTGTTTGTGGCTGCAGAGGTGGAGTCACAGCTCCTGGCCCGCATCTTCGCTAGTGTACTCACTTGTTTGTGGCTGCAGAGGTCGAGTCACAGCTCCTGGCCCGCATCTTCGCTTGTGTACTCACCTGTTTGTGGCTGCAGAAGTCGAGTCACAGCTCCTGGCCCGCATCTTCGCTAGTGTACTCACCTGTTTGTGGCTGCAGAAGTCGAGTCACAGCTCCTGGCCCGCATCTTCGCTAGTGTACTCACCTGTTTGTGGCTGCAGAGGTCGACTCACAGCTCCTGGCCCGCATCTTCGCTAGTGAACTCACCTGTTTGTGGCTGCAGAGGTGGAGTCACAGCTCCTGGCCCGCATCTTCGCTAGTGTACTCACTTGTTTGTGGCTGCAGAGGTCGAGTCACAGCTCCTGGCCCGCATCTTCGCTTGTGTACTCACCTGTTTGTGGCTGCAGAAGTCGAGTCACAGCTCCTGGCCCGCATCTTCGCTAGTGTACTCACCTGTTTGTTGCTGCAGAAGTCGAGTCACAGCTCCTGGCCTGCATCTTCGCTAGTGTACTCACCTGTTTGTTGCTGCAGAAGTCGAGTCACAGCTCCTGGCCTGTATCTTCGCTAGTGTACTCACCTGTTTGTGGCTGCAGAAGTCGAGTCACAGCTCCTGGCCCGCATCTTCGCTAGTGTACTCACCTGTTTGTGGCTGCAGAAGTCGAGTCACAGCTCCTGGCCCGCATCTTCGCTAGTGTACTCACCTGTTTGTGGCTGCAGAGGTCGACTCACAGCTCCCGGCCCGCATCTTCGCTAGTGAACTCACCTGTTTGTGGCTGCAGAGGTGGAGTCACAGCTCCTGGCCCGCATCTTCGCTAGTGTACTCACTTGTTTGTGGCTGCAGAGGTCGAGTCACAGCTCCTGGCCCGCATCTTCGCTTGTGTACTCACCTGTTTGTGGCTGCAGAAGTCGAGTCACAGCTCCTGGCCCGCATCTTCGCTAGTGTACTCACCTGTTTGTTGCTGCAGAAGTCGAGTCACAGCTCCTGGCCTGCATCTTCGCTAGTGTACTCACCTGTTTGTGACTGCAGAGGTCGACTCACAGCTCCTGGCCCGCATCTTCGCTAGTGAACTCACCTGTTTGTGGCTGCAGAGGTCGAGTCACAGCTCCTGGCCTGCATCTTCGCTAGTGTACTCACCTGTTTGTGGCTGAAGATGTCGAGTCACAGCTCCTGGCCTGCATCTTCGCTAGTGTACTCACCTGTTTGTGACTGCAGAGGTCGACTCACAGCTCCTGGCCCGCATCTTCGCTAGTGAACTCACCTGTTTGTGGCTGCAGAGGTCGACTCACAGCTCCTGGCCCGCATCTTCGCTAGTGTACTCACCTGTTTGTGGCTGCAGAGGTCGACTCACAGCTCCTGGCCCGCATCTTCGCTAGTGTACTCACCTGTTTGTGGCTGCAGAGGTCGAGTCACAGCTCCTGGCCCGCGTCTTCGCTAGTGTACTCACCTGTTTGTGGCTGCAGAGGTCGACTCACAGCTCCTGGCCCGCATCTTCGCTAGTGTACTCACCTGTTTGTGGCTGCAGAGGTCGAGTCACAGCTCCTGGCCCGCGTCTTCGCTAGTGTACTCACATGTTTGTGGCTGCAGAGGTCGAGTCACAGCTCCTGGCCCGCATCTTCGCTAGTGTACTCACCTGTTTGTGGCTGCAGAGGTCGATTCACAGCTCCTGGCCCGCGTCTTCGCTAGTGTACTCACCTGTTTGTGGCTGCAGAGGTCGAGTCACAGCTCCTGGCCTGCGTCTTCGCTAGTGTACTCACCTGTTTGTGGCTGCAGAGGTCGAGTCACAGCTCCTGGCCCGCATCTTCGCTAGTGTACTCACCTGTTTGTGGCTGCAGACGTCGAGTCACAGCTCCTGGCCCGCATCTTCGCTAGTGTACTCACCTGTTTGTGGCTGCAGAGGTCGATTCACAGCTCCTGGCCCGCGTCTTCGCTAGTGTACTCACCTGTTTGTGGCTGCAGAGGTGGAGTCACAGCTCCTGGCCCGCATCTTCGCTAGTGTACTCACTTGTTTGTGGCTGCAGAGGTCGAGTCACAGCTCCTGGCCCGCATCTTCGCTTGTGTACTCATCTGTTTGTGGCTGCAGAAGTCGAGTCACAGCTCCTCGCCCGCATCTTCGCTAGTGTACTCACCTGTTTGTGGCTGCAGAAGTCGAGTCACAGCTCCTGGCCCGCATCTTCGCTAGTGTACTCACCTGTTTGTGGCTGCAGAGGTCGACTCACAGCTCCTGGCCCGCATCTTCGCTAGTGAACTCACCTGTTTGTGGCTGCAGAGGTGGAGTCACAGCTCCTGGCCCGCATCTTCGCTAGTGTACTCACTTGTTTGTGGCTGCAGAGGTCGAGTCACAGCTCCTGGCCCGCATCTTCGCTTGTGTACTCACCTGTTTGTGGCTGCAGAAGTCGAGTCACAGCTCCTGGCCCGCATCTTCGCTAGTGTACTCACCTGTTTGTGGCTGCAGAGGTCGACTCACAGCTCCTGGCCCGCATCTTCGCTAGTGAACTCACCTGTTTGTGGCTGCAGAGGTGGAGTCACAGCTCCTGGCCCGCATCTTCGCTAGTGTACTCACTTGTTTGTGGCTGCAGAGGTCGAGTCACAGCTCCTGGCCCGCATCTTCGCTTGTGTACTCACCTGTTTGTGGCTGCAGAAGTCGAGTCACAGCTCCTGGCCCGCATCTTCGCTAGTGTACTCACCTGTTTGTTGCTGCAGAAGTCGAGTCACAGCTCCTGGCCTGCATCTTCGCTAGTGTACTCACCTGTTTGTGACTGCAGAGGTCGACTCACAGCTCCTGGCCCGCATCTTCGCTAGTGTACTCACCTGTTTGTGGCTGCAGAGGTCGACTCACAGCTCCTGGCCCGCATCTTCGCTAGTGTACTCACCTGTTTGTGGCTGCAGAGGTCGAGTCACAGCTCCTGGCCCGCGTCTTCGCTAGTGTACTCACCTGTTTGTGGCTGCAGAGGTCGATTCACAGCTCCTGGCCCGCGTCTTCGCTAGTGTACTCACATGTTTGTGGCTGCAGAGGTCGAGTGACAGCTCCTGGCCCGCGTCTTCGCTAGTGTACTCACCTGTTTGTGGCTGCAGAGGTCGAGTCACAGCTCCTGGCCCGCGTCTTCGCTAGTGTACTCACCTGTTTGTGGCTGCAGAGGTCGAGTCACAGCTCCTGGCCCGCGTCTTCGCTAGTGTACTCACCTCTTTGTGGTTGCAGGAGTCGAATCACAGCTCCTGGCCCGCATCTTCGCTAGTGTACTCACCTGTTTGTGGCTGCAGAAGTCGAGTCACAGCTCCTGGCCCGCGTCTTCGCTAGTGTACTCACCTGTTTGTGGCTGCAGAGGTCGAGTCACAGCTCCTGGTCTGCGTCTTCGCTATTGTACTCACAAGTTTATTGCTGCAGAGGTCGAGTCACAGCTCCTGGCCCGCGTCTTCGCTAGTGTACTCACTCGTTTGTGGTTGCAGGAGTCGAGCCACAGCTCCTGGCCCGAGTCTTCGCTAGTGTACTCACTTGTTTGTGCATGAAGGGGTCGAGTCACAGCTCCTAGCTCACCTCAGCGCTAGTGTACTCACCTGTTTGAGGTTGCAGAGATCGAGTCAGAGCTCCCGGCCCCGCCTCTTTGCTGGTCGCTTCTAGGTATGTGTGTGTGTGTGTGTGTGTGTGTGTGTGTTTGTGTACTCACCTAGTTGTACTCACCTAGTTGAGGTTGCAGGGGTCGAGTCCTAGCTACTGGCCCCGCCTCTTCACTGGTAGCTACAAGGTCACTCTCCCTAAACCGTGAGCTTAATCATACCTCTGCTTAAAGCTATGTATGGATCCTGCCTCCACTACATCGCTTCCCAAACTATTCCACTTCCTGACTACTCTGTGGCTGAAGAAATACTTCCTAACATCCCTGTGATTCATCTGTGTCTTCAACTTCCAACTCTGTCCCCTTGTTGCTGTGTCCCATGTCTGGAACATCCTGTCATTGTCCACCTTGTCAATTCCTCTCAGTATTTTGTATGTCGTTATCATGTCCCCCCTATCTCTCCTGTCCTCCAGTGTCGTCAGGTCGATTTCCCTTAACCTCTCCTCGTAGGACATACCTCTTAGCTCTGGGACTAGTCTTGTTGCAAACCTTTGCACTTTCTCTAGTTTCTTTACATGCTTGGCTAGGTGAGGGTTCCAAACTGGTGCCGCATACTCCAATATGGGCCTAACGTACACGGTGTACAGGGTCCTGAACGATTCCTTATTAAGATGTCGGAATGCTGTTCTGAGGTTTGCTAGGCGCCCATATGCTGCAGCAGTTATTTGGTTGATGTGTGCCTCAGGAGATGTGCCTGGAGTTATACTCACCCCAAGATCTTTTTCCTTGAGTGAGGTTTGTAGTCTTTGGCTCTCTAGACTGTACTCCGTATGAGGTCTTCTTTGCCCTTCCCCAATTGCTGGCCAGGTCTGCAGCCTGTGTACTCACCTAGTTGAGGTTGCAGGGGTCGAGTCTAAACTCCTGGCCCTGCCTCTTCACTGGTCGCTACTAGGTCACTCTCCCTGAACCGTGAGCTTTATCATACCTCTGCTTAAAGCTATGTATGGATCCTGCCTCCACTACATCGCTTCCCAAACTATTCCACTTCCTGACTACTCTGTGGCTGAAGAAATACTTCCTAACATCCCTATGATTCATCTGTGTCTTCAACTTCCAACTGTGTCCCCTTGTTGCTGTGTACCATCCCTGGAACATCCTGTCTTTGTCCACCTTGTCAATTCCTCTCAGTATTTTGTATGCCGTTATCATGTCCCCCCTATCTCTCCTGTGTGTGTGTGTGTGTGTGTGTGTGTGTGTGTGTGTGTGTGTGTGTGTGTGTGTGTGTGTGTGTGTGTATGTGTGTGTTTGTGTGTGTGTGTGTGTGTGTGTGTGTGTGTGTGTGTGTGTGTGTGTGTGTGTGTGTGTGTGTGTGTATGTGCGTGTTGGTGTGCGTGCGCGCGTGTGGGATCACCTATTTCACCTACTTGTGGTTGTATGCTTGAGTTACACTTGATGGCTCGGTCTCTCATACCGGCCGTCACTGGAATCACTCTTGGCTTCATGAGATCTATCATGCCTGTTCTTAAAACTGTGTATTGATCCTGTCTCTGCCACGTCGTGTTGCAGACCACTGCACTTCCTGACCAACGTGAGGCTGAAAATATATTGACATCCCTGTGACTGGTCTGTGCCTTCGTGAAATTTTGTGTATGCAATAATTTCGCCAAAATCATTCTGAATCTAACGAAAAAAATACATTTCCCTATGTTTGCTTAGTATTAAATTATTGTAAACAAATCTAAAATATACTTAGTTGGGTTACGCTAAAATAAATTGTTCTTGTTACAATAAGGTTAGGTAAGTTTGCTAAGATTTTTTTGGTGCAAAACTAAAAATTTTTACATTAACATTAATGAAAAAATGCATCTTTAAACGTATAAGAGAAATTTTTTTAGAAAGGACTTAATTTTAAATGAGTTCTTGCTAATTGACCAGTTTTACATATTCGGCACAACATATATATATATATATATATATATATATATATATATATATATATATATATATATATATATATATATATATATATATATATATATATATATATATGTATGTATATATATATATTCGTGGAATGATGATATAAAGAGAGTAGTAAAAGAGGTTTATACAAAATAGAAGTGATGCAAGAAGGGAAGAGTATATGGAGAAAAAGAGAGAGGTTAAGAGAGTGGTGAAGCAATGTAAAAAGAGAGCAAATGAGAGAGTGGGTGAGATGTTATCAACAAATTTTGTTGAAAATAAGAAAAAGTTTTGGAGTGAGATTAACAAGTTAAGGAAGCCTAGAGAACAAGTGGATTTGTCAGTTAAAAATAGGAGAGGAGAGTTATTAAATGGAGAGTTAGAGGTATTGGGAAGATGGAGGGAATATTTTGAGGAATTGTTAAATGTTGATGAAGATAGGGAAGCTGTGATTTCGTGTATAGGGCAAGGAGGAATAACATCTTGTAGGAGTGAGGAAGATCCAGTTGTGAGTGTCGGGGAAGTTCGTGAGGCAGTAGGTAAAATGAAAGGGGGTAAGGCAGCTGGGATTGATGGGATAAAGATAGAAATGTTAAAGCAGGTGGGGATATAGTTTTGAAGTGGTTGGTGCTATTATTTAATAAATGTTTGGAAGAGGGTAAGGTACCTAGGGACTGGCAGAGAGCATGCATAGTTCCTGTGTATAAAGGCAAAGGGGACAAAAGAGAGTGCAAAAATTATAGGGGGATAAGTCTGTTGAGTATACCTGGTAAAGTGTATGGTAGAGTTATTATTGAAAGAATTAAGAGTAAGACGGGAAGCAGGAGAGCAGATGAACAGGGAGGTTTTAGGAAAGGTAGGGGTTGTGTAGACAAAGTGTTTGCAGTGAACATATAGATGAACAGTATTTAGATAAGGCTAAAGAGGTTTTTGAGGCATTTATGGATTTGAAAAGGCATATGACAGGGTGGATAAGGGGGTATTGGGGCAGATGTTTCAAGTATATGGAATAAGAGGTAGGTTACCGAAAGCAGTGAAGAATCTTTACGAGGATAGTAAGGCTCAGGTTAGAGTATGTAGGCGAGAGGGAGATTATTTCCCAGTAAAAGTAAGCCTTAGACAAGGATGTGTGATGTCACCATGGATGTTCAATATATTTATAGATGGAGTTGTATGAGAAGTGAATGCTCGGGTGTTGGGAAGAGGTGTGGGGTTAAAAGATAAAGAATCTAACACAAAGTGGGAGTTGTCACACTTGCTATTTGCTGATGACACTGTGCTATTGGGAGATTCTGAAGAGAAGTTGCAGAGGTCGGTGGATGAGTTTGGTAGGGTATGTAAAACAAGAAGATTAAAAGTGAATACAGGAAAGAGTAAGGTTATGAGGAAAACAAAAAGATTAGGTGATGAAAGATTGGATATCAGATTGGATGGAGAGAGTATGGAGGAGGTGAATGTATTCAGATATTTAGGAGTGGACGTGTCAGCAGATGGGTCTATGAAGGATGAGGTGAATCATAGAACTGACGAGGGGAAAAAGATGAGTGGTGCACTGAGGGGAAAGTATGAGAGTATAGTTTTACCAACGCACTTGTATGGGTGTGAGGCATGGGTGGTGAATGTTGCAACAAGGAGAAGGCTGGAGGCAGTGGAGATGGTATGTCTGAGAGCAATGTGTGGTATGAATATAATGCAGAGAATCCGTAGTTTGGAGATTAGGAGAAGGTGTGGGATTACCAAAACTATTATCGAGAGGGCTATGGGGAAGTGTTTGAGAAGGTTTGGACATGCAGAGAGGCTGGAAAGATATGGAACGACTTCGAGAGTGTATAAATCTGTAGTGGAGGGAAGGCAGGGTAAGGGTCGTCCTAGGAAAGGTTGGAGGGTGGGGGTAAAGGAGGTTTTGTGTGCGATGGGCTTGGACTTCAAGCAAGTATGCATGAGCGTGTTAGATAAGAACAAATGGAGACAAATGGTTTTTAAGACTTAACGTGTTGTTGGAGTGTAAGAAAGCTAATATTTATTAAGGGATTCAGGGAAACCGGCAGGCCGGACTTGAGTCCTGGAGATGGGAAGTACAGTGCCTGCACTCTGAAGGAGGGGTGTTAATGTTGCAGTTTTATAACTGTAGTGTAAAGCACCCCTCTGGCAAGACAGTGATGGAGTGAATGATGATGAAAGTTTTTCTTTTTCGGGCCATCCTGCCTTGGTGTGAAACGGCCTATGTGTTAATAAATAAATAATATATATATATATATATATATATATATATATATATATATATATATATATATATATATATATATATATATATATATATATATATATATATATATTTATATATATATATATATATATATATATATATATATATATATATATATATATATATATATATATATATATATATATATATATATATATGCATACATACATCTAGGTTTTTCTCCTTTTTCTAAATAGCTCTTGTTCCTCTTTATTTCTTCTATTGTCCATGGGGAAGTGGAAAAGAATCTTTCCTCCGTAAGCCATGCGTGTCGTATGAGGCGACTAAAATGCCGGGAGCAATGGGCTCGTAACCCCTTCTCCTGTAGACATTTACTAAAAAAGAGAATAAGAAAAACTTTATAAAACTGGGATGCTTAAATGTGCGTGGATGTAGTGCGGATGACAAGAAACAGATGATTGCTGATGTTATGAATGAAAAGAAGTTGGATGTCCTGGCCCTAAGCGAAACAAAGCTGAAGTGGGTAGGGGAGTTTCGGTGGGGGGAAATAAATGGGATTAAATCTGGAGTATCTGAGAGAGTTAGAGCAAAGGAAGGGGTAGCAGTAATGTTGAATGATCAGTTATGGAAGGAGAAAAGAGAATATGAATGTGTAAATTCAAGAATTATGTGGATTAAAGTATAGGTTGGATGCGAGAAGTGGGTCATAATAAGCGTGTATGCTCCTGGAGAATAGAGGAATGCAGAGGAGAGAGAGAGATTTTGGGAGATGTTAAGTGAATGTATAGGAGCCTTTGAACCAAGTGAGAGAGTAATTGTGGTAGGGGACCTGAATGCTAAAGTAGGAGAAACTTTTAGAGAGGGTGTGGTAGGTAAGTTTGGGGTGCCAGGTGTAAATGATAATGGGAGCCCTTTGATTGAAATTTGTATAGAAAGGGGTTTAGATATAGGTAATACATATTTTAAGAGAAAGAGGATAAATAAGTATACAAGATATGATGTAGGGCGAAATGACAGTAGTTTGTTGGATTATGTATTGG
Organism: Cherax quadricarinatus; assembly: GCF_038502225.1. NCBI lineage: Eukaryota > Metazoa > Arthropoda > Malacostraca > Decapoda > Parastacidae > Cherax > Cherax quadricarinatus. Next base: position 36,507,243 of record NC_091302.1, on the reverse strand, counting down.
TAGATAAAAGACTGTTGAGTAGACTTCAGGATGTACATGTTTATAGAGGGGCCACATATATATCAGATCACTTTCTAGTTGTAGCTACACTGAGAGTAAAAGGTAGATGGGATACAAGGAGAATAGAAGCATCAGGGAAGAGAGAGGTGAAGGTTTATAAACTAAAAGAGGAGGCAGTTAGGGTAAGATATAAACAGCTATTGGAGGATAGATGGGCTAATGAGAGCATAGGCAATGGGGTCGAAGAGGTATGGGGTAGGTTTAAAAATGTAGTGTTAGAGTGTTCAGTAGAAGTTTGTGGTTACAGGAAAGTGGGTGCGGGAGGGAAGAGGAGCGATTGGTGGAATGATGATGTGAAGAGAGTAGTAAGGAAGAAAAAGTTAGCATATGAGAAGTTTTTACAAAGTAGAAGTGATGCAAGGAGGGAAGAGTATATGGAGAAAAAGAGAGAGGTTAAGAGAGTGGTGAAGCAATGTAAAAAGAGAGCAAATGAGAGAGTGGGTGAGATGTTATCAACAAATTTTGTTGAAAATAAGAAAAAGTTTTGGAGTGAGATTAATCAGTTAAGAAAGCCTAGAGAACAAATGGATTTGTCAGTTAAAAATAGGAGAGGAGAGTTATTAAATGGAGAGTTAGAGGTATTGGGAAGATGGAGGGAATATTTTGAGGAATTGTTAAATGTTGATGAAGATAGGGAAGCTGTGATTTCGTGTATAGGGCAAGGAGGAACAATATCTTGTAGGAGTGAGGAAGAGCCAGTTGTGAGTGTGGGGGAAGTTCGTGAGGCAGTAGGTAAAATGAAAGGGGGTAAGGCAGCCGGGATTGATGGGATAAAGATAGAAATGTTAAAAGCAGGTGGGGATATAGTTTTGGAGTGGTTGGTGCAATTATTTAATAAATGTATGGAAGAGGGTAAGGTACCTAGGGATTGGCAGAGAGCATGCATAGTTCCTTTGTATAAAGGCAAAGGGGATAAAAGAGAGTGCAAAAATTATAGGGGGATAAGTCTGTTGAGTATACCTGGCAAAGTGTATGGTAGAGTTATTATTGAAAGAATTAAGAGTAAGACGGAGAATAGGATAGCAGATGAACAAGGAGGCTTTAGGAAAGGTAGGGGGTGTGTGGACCAGGTGTTTACAGTGAAACATATGAGTAAACAGTATTTAGATAAGGCTAAAGAGGTCTTTGTGGCATTTATGGATTTGGAAAAGGCGTATGACAGGGTGGATAGGGGGGCAGTGTGGCAGATGTTGCAGGTGTATGGTGTAGGAGGTAGGTTCCTGAAAGCAGTGAAGAGTTTTTACGAGGATAGTGAGGCTCAAGTTAGAGTATGTAGGAAAGAGGGAAATTATTTCCCAGTAAAAGTAGGCCTTAGACAAGGATGTGTGATGTCACCGTGGTTGTTTAATATATTTATAGATGGGGTTGTAAGAGAAGTAAATGCGAGGGTCTTGGCAAGAGGCGTGGAGTTAAAAGATAAAGAATCACACACAAAGTGGGAGTTGTCACAGTTGCTCTTTGCTGATGACACTGTGCTCTTGGGAGATTCTGAAGAGAAGTTGCAGAGATTGGTGGATGAATTTGGTAGGGTGTGCAAAAGAAGAAAATTGAAAGTGAATACAGGAAAGAGTAAGGTTATGAGGATAACAAAAAGATTAGGTGATGAAAGACTGGATATCAGATTGGAGGGAGAGAGTATGGAGGAGGTGAATGTATTCAGATATTTGGGAGTGGATGTGTTAGCGGATGGGTCTATGAAAGATGAGGTGAATCATAGAATTGATGAGGGAAAAAGGGAGAGTGGTGCACTTAGGAATCTGTGGAGACAAAGAACTTTGTCCTTGGAGGCAAAGAGGGGAATGTATGAGAGTATAGTTTTACCAACGCTCTTATATGGGTGTGAAGCATGGGTGATGAATGTTGCAGCGAGGAGAAGGCTGGAGGCAGTGGAGATGTCATGTCTGAGGGCAATGTGCGGTGTGAATATAATGCAGAGAATTCGTAGTTTGGAAGTTAGGAGGAGGTGCGGGATTACCAAAACTGTTGTCCAGAGGGCTGAGGAAGGGTTGTTGAGGTGGTTCGGACATGTGGAGAGAATGGAGCGAAACAGAATAACTTCAAGAGTGTATCAGTCTTTAGTGGAAGGAAGGCGGGGTAGGGGTCGGCCTAGGAAAGGTTGGAGGGAGGGGGTAAAGGAGGTTTTGTGAGCGAGGGGCTTGGACTTCCAGCAGGCATGCGTGAGCTTGTTTGATACGAGTGAATGGAGACGAATGGTTTTTAATATTTGACGTGCTGTTGGAGTGTGAGCAAAGTAACATGTATGAAGGGGTTCAGGGAAACCGGCAGGCCGGACTTGAGTCCTGGAGATGGGAAGTACAGTGCCTGCACTCTGAAGGAGGGGTGTTAATGTTGCAGTTTAAAAACTGTAGTGTAAAGCACCCTTCTGGCAAGACAGTGATGGAGTGAATGATGGTGAAAGTTTTTCTTTTTCGGGCCACCCTGCCTTGGTGGGAATCGGCCAGTGTGATAATAATATATATATGTATATATATATATATATATATATATATATTTATATATATATATTTATATGTATATATATATGTATATGTATATATATATATGTATATGTATATATATATATATATATATATATATATATATATATATATATACACACACACACACACACACACACACACACACACACACAAATATATATATATATATATATATATATATATATATATATATATACACATACATATATATATATATATATATATATATATATATATATATATATATATATATATATATATATATACATACATATATATATATATATATATATATATATATATATATATATATATATATATATATATATATATATATATATATATATATATATATATATATATATATATATATATATATATATATATATATATATATATATATATATATATATATATATTCTTTTTTTTATTGTTAACACATCGGCCAATTCCCACCATCATCATTCACTACATCACTGTCTTGCCAGAAGGGTGCTTTACACTACAGTTTTTAAACTGCAACATTAACACCGCTCCTTCAGAGTGCAGGCACTGTACTTCCCATCTCCAGGGCTCAAGTCCGGCCTGCCGGTTTTCCTGAATCCCTTCATAAATGTTACTTTGCTCACACTCCAACAGCACGTCAAATATTAAAAACCATTTGTCTCCATTCACTCCTATCAAATGCGCTCATGCACGCTTGCTGGAAGTCCAAGCTCCTCGCACACGAAACCTCCTTTACCCCCTCCCTCCAACCCTTCCTAGGCCGACCCCTACCCCGCCTTCCCTCCACCACAGATTTATACACTCTCGAAGTCATTCTGTTTTGTTCCCTCATCTCTACATGTCCGAACCACTTCAACAACCCCTCCTCAGCTCTCTGCATAATAGTTTTGGTAATCCCACACCTTCTACTAATTTCCGATCTACGAATTCTCTCCATTATATTCACACCACACATTGCCCTCAGACATGACATCTCCACTGCCTCCAGCCTTCTCCTCGTTGCAACATTCATCACCCATGCTTCACACCCATGTTATCCTTATAACCTTACTCTTTCCTATATTCACTTTTAATTTTTTTCTTTTACATACCTTAGCAAATTCATCCACTAACCTATGCAATTTCTCTTCAGAATCTCCCAAAAGCACAGTGTCATCAGCAAAGAGCAAGTGTGACAACTACCACTTTGTGTTTGATTCTTTAGCTTTTAACCCCGCACCTCTTGCCAAGACCCTTGCATTCACTTCTCTTACAACCCCATATATAAATATATTAAACAACCACGGTGACATCACACATCCCTGTCTAAGGACTACTTTTACTGGGAAATAATCTCCCTCTCTCCTACATACTCTAACTTGAGCCTCACTATCCTCGTAAAAACTCTTCACTGCTTTCAGTACCATACACCTGCAACATCTGCCACATTGACCCGCTATCCACCCTGTCATACACCTTTTCCAAATCCATAAATGCCACAAAAACCTCTTTACCCTTATCTAAATACTGTTCACTTACATGTTTCATTGTAAACACCTGGTCCACGCACCCCCTACCTTTCCTAAAGCCTCCTTGTTCATCTGCTCTCCTACTCTCCGTCTTACTCTTAATTCTTCCAATAATAAGTCTACCATACACTTTACCAGGTATACTCAAGAGACTTATCCCCCTATAATTTTTGCACTCTCTTTTGTCCCCTTTGCCTTTATACACAGGAACTATGCATGCTCTCTGCCAATCCCTAGGTACCTTACCCTCTTCCATACATTTATTAAGTAATAGCGCCAATCACTCCAAAGTTATATCCATTAACAGACAGATAACGGCAACGGAAGTATCAACAGCGGTGACTCAGGAAGTAACAGCAAAGTAAAGGGAAAGAACATCGGAAATAACGCCAACAACGGCAGTAGCAGGAACTATAACACGGTAACGGAAATAGTAATATTAAATGAAGACTGACAGCGACAGGAGAAACAGTAACAGCAGTTTTAACTGGAGCAGTACCAGGAGCAACAGAAGCAATGCCAGTAGCAACAGTAACAACAGTAACTTGAGTAGTTACATAAGCAATAACAGCATCAACAGTAACAATAGTAGCATCGACAGTAACAGAGGCACAGAATACTATGAACAGAAGTAGCACACGCAATTCCAGGAACAACAGTAACAACAATAGCAGGTGGAATATCAGAAGCAACAGTATCATTAGTAACAACGGCAATAACAGCACCAACAGTAACAACAGGCAAAATCCGGCCAAGAACTTTCGCCATTTTGAAACTCCACCAAATATTTCTTGGCGTCGTTTAAGACGTTACCAGGACTACCAACCCTCCATGACCACAGTCGTTGAAGACGTAACCAGGACTACCAACCCTCCATGACCACAGTCGTTTAAGACGTAACCAGGGCTACCAACCCTTCCACGACCACAGGTCTGCCAACCTATACTTGAAAAAATGGACATTTAGCTAGGAAGACGCAGCTGATTAAACGTGAGGAAATATAACATTAGAGATGATCCAATCAAGAAGAAGATGATGGTAAATCCTCTAATGAAGATGATTAAGGGATTAGTGGACGACGCGGGAGGGAGGGAGGGCGTGAGGGAGAAGGAAGGAGGGAGGGCGTGAGGGAGAAGGAAGGAGGGAGGGTGTGAGGGAGAAGGAAGGAGGGAGGGCGTGAGGTAGAAGGAAGGAGTGAGGGCGTGAGGTAGAAGGAAGGAGGGAGGGCGTGAGGGAGAAGAAAGGAGGGAGGGCGTGAGGGAGAAGGAAGGAGGGAGGGCGTGAGGGAGAAGAAAGGAGGGAGGGCGTGAGGGAGAAGGAAGGAGGTAGGGCGTGAAGGAGAAGGAAGGAGGGAGCGCTTGAGGGAGAAGAAAGGAGGGAGGGCGTGAGGGAGAAGGAAGGAGGGAGGGCGTGAGGGAGAAGGAAGGAGGGAGGGCTTGAGGTAGAAGGAAGGAGGGAGAGCGTGAGGGAGAAGGAAGGAGGGAGGGCGTGAGGGAGAAGAAAGGAGGGAGGGCGTGAGGGAGAAGGAAGGAGGGAGGGCGTGAGGGAGAAGGGAGGAAGGAGGATGTGAGGGAGAAGGAAGGAGGGAGGGTGTGAGAGAGAAGGAAGGAAGGAGGGTGTGAGGGAGAAGGGAGGAAGGCAGGTGTGAGGGAGAAGGAAGGAGGGAGGACGTGAGGGAGAAGGGAGGAAAGAGGGTATGAGGGAGAAGGGAGGAAGGAAGGTGTGAGGGAGAAGGAAGGAGGGAGGGCGTGAGGGAGAAGAAAGGATGGAGGGCGTGAGGGAGAAGGGAGGAAGGAGGGTGTGAGGGAGAAGGAAGGAGGGAGGGTGTGAGAGAGAAGGAAGGAGGGAGGGTGTAAGGGAGAAGGGAGGAAGGAGGGTGTGAGGGAGAAGGGAGGAAGGAAGGTGTGAGGGAGAAGGGAGGAAGGAAGGAAGGTGTGAGGGAGAAAGGAGGAAGGAGGGTGTGAGGGAGAAGGGAGGAAGGAGGGTGTGAGGGAGAAGGGAGGAAGGAAGGTGTGAGGGAGAAGGGAGGAAGGAGGGCGCGAGGGAGAAGGCAGGAAGGAGGGTGTGAGGGAGAAGGGAGGAAGGGGAGTGTGAGGGAGAAGGGAGAAAGGAAGGTGTGAGGGAGAAGGGAGGAAGGAGGGTGGGAGGGAGAAGGGAGGAAGGAAGGGGTGAGGGAGAAGGGAGGAAGGAGGGTGTGAGGGAGAAGGAAGGTCGCAGGGTTGGTGTTTCAGCGTGAAGGAGGGAGGGAGGGAGGCAGGGAGAGTGGGAAGAAGGGAGGGAGGAAGGAGGGGAGTTAGGGAGGGAGGAAGGAAGAGAGGAAAGGGGGAGAAAGGGAGAGAGGAAGGGAGGGAGGGAGTAAGGGAGGGAGGGAGGGTTCTAATAATGAGATTACACGGGCATCAAGGAGCAAGAAGCAGAAGGGGGAAGGAAGGAAGGAAGGAAGGAAGGAAGGAAGGAAGGAAGGAAGGAAGGAAGGAAGGAAGGAAGGAAGGAAGGAAGGAAGGAAGGAAGGAAGGAAGGAAGGAAGCAAGGAAGGAAGGAAGCAAGGAAGGAAGGAAGTAGGCAGCATTAACTTTCACGGCTATATCGTAGCCTGCCCCTCGCTCTAAACTGGCCATCCCCGTGAGTTAGCTTTAACTCTCTCTCTACAGCTCTCTCTAAGAGCTTCTCGCCCTCTCGTTCCGGCTCTTTACTACAGATTAATGTTGTTGTCTCTCTTTTTCAATCGGCGTTAATGTGGAGGAATGAAGCTTCATGACTAACTCAAGTGTTGATCATCTCAGTGTTGATCATCTCAGTGTTGATCATCTCAGTGTTGATCATGTCAGTGTTGATCATCTCAGTGTTGATCATCTCAGTGTTGATCATCTCAGTGTTGAACATCTCAGTGTTAATCATCTCAGTGTTGATCATGTCAGTGTTGAACATCTCAGTGTTGATCATCTCAGTGTTGATCATGTCAGTGTTGATCATCTCAGTGTTGATCATCTCAGTGTTGATCATCTCAGTGTTGAACATCTCAGTGTTGATCATCTCAGTGTTGATCATCTCAGTGTTGATCATCTCAGTGTTGAACATCTCAGTGTTGATCATCTCAGTGTTGATCATCTCAGTGTTGATCATGTCAGTGTTGATCATCTCAGTGTTGATCATCTCAGTGTTGATCATCTCAGTGTTGATCATCTCAGTGTTGATCATCTCAGTGTTGATCATCTCAGTGTTGATCATCTCAGTGTTGATCATCTCAGTGTTGATCATCTCAGTGTTGATCATCTCAGTGTTGATCATCTCAGTGTTGATCATCTCAGTGTTGAACATGTCAGTGTTGATCATCTCAGTGTTGATCATCTCAGTGTTGATCATCTCAGTGTTGAACATGTCAGTGTTGATCATCTCAGTGTTGATCATCTCAGTGTTGATCATGTCAGTGTTGATCATCTCAGTGTTGATCATCTCAGTGTTGAACATGTCAGTGTTGATCATCTCAGTGTTGATCATCTCAGTGTTGATCATGTCAGTGTTGATCATCTCAGTGTTGATCATGTCAATGTTGATCATCTCAGTGTTGAACATCTCATTGTAGATCATCTCAGTGTTGATCATCTCAGTGTTGATCATCTCAGTGTTGATCATCTCAGTGTTGATCATCTCAGTGTTGATCATCTCAGTGTTGATCATCTCAGTGTTGATCATCTCAGTGTTGATCATCTCAGTGTTGATCATCTCAGTGTTGATCATCTCAGTGTTGATCATCTCAGTGTTGAACATCTCAGTGTTGATCATCTCAGTGTTGATCATCTCAGTGTTGATCATCTCAGTGTTGAACATCTCAGTGTTGATCATCTCAGTGTTGATCATCTCAGTGTTGATCATGTCAGTGTTGATCATCTCAGTGTTGATCATCTCAGTGTTGATCATCTCAGTGTTGATCATCTCAGTGTTGATCATCTCAGTGTTGATCATCTCAGTGTTGATCATCTCAGTGTTGATCATCTCAGTGTTGATCATCTCAGTGTTGATCATCTCAGTGTTGATCATCTCAGTGTTGATCATCTCAGTGTTGAACATGTCAGTGTTGATCATCTCAGTGTTGATCATCTCAGTGTTGATCATCTCAGTGTTGAACATGTCAGTGTTGATCATCTCAGTGTTGATCATCTCAGTGTTGATCATGTCAGTGTTGATCATCTCAGTGTTGATCATCTCAGTGTTGATCATCTCAGTGTTGATCATCTCAGTGTTGATCATCTCAGTGTTGATCATCTCAGTGTTGATCATCTCAGTGTTGATCATCTCAATGTTGATCATCTCAGTGTAGATCATCTCAGTGTTGATCATCTCAGTGTTGATCATCTCAGTGTTGATCATCTCAGTGTTGATCATCTCAGTGTTGATCATCTCAGTGTTGATCATCTCAGTGTTGATCATCTCAGTGTTGATCATCTCAGTGTTGATCATCTCAGTGTTGATCATCTCAGTGTTGATCATCTCAGTGTTGATCATCTCAGTGTTGATCATCTCAGTGTTGAACATCTCATTGTAGATCATCTCAGTGTTGATCATCTCAGTGTTGATCATCTCAGTGTTGATCATCTCAGTGTTGATCATGTCAATGTTGATCATCTCAGTGTTGAACATCTCATTGTAGATCATCTCAGTGTTGATCATCTCAGTGTTGATCATCTCAGTGTTGATCATGTCAGTGTTGATCATCTCAGTGTTGATCATGTCAATGTTGATCATCTCAGTGTTGAACATCTCATTGTAGATCATCTCAGTGTTGATCATCTCAGTGTTGATCATCTCAGTGTTGATCATCTCAGTGTTGATCATCTCAGTGTTGATCATCTCAGTGTTGATCATCTCAGTGTTGATCATCTCAGTGTTGATCATCTCAGTGTTGATCATCTCAGTGTTGATCATCTCAGTGTTGATCATCTCAGTGTTGAACATCTCATTGTAGATCATCTCAGTGTTGATCATCTCAGTGTTGATCATCTCAGTGTTGATCATCTCAGTGTTGATCATGTCAATGTTGATCATCTCAGTGTTGAACATCTCATTGTAGATCATCTCAGTGTTGATCATCTCAGTGTTGATCATCTCAGTGTTGATCATCTCAGTGTTGATCATCTCAGTGTTGATCATCTCAGTGTTGATCATCTCAGTGTTGATCATCTCAGTGTTGAACATCTCAGTGTTGATCATCTCAGTGTTGATCATCTCAGTGTTGATCATCTCAGTGTTGATCATCTCAGTGTTGATCATCTCAGTGTTGATCATCTCAGTGTTGATCATCTCAGTGTTGATCATCTCAGTGTTGATCATCTCAGTGTTGAACATCTCATTGTAGATCATCTCAGTGTTGATCATCTCAGTGTTGATCATCTCAGTGTTGATCATCTCAGTGTTGATCATGTCAATGTTGATCATCTCAGTGTTGAACATCTCATTGTAGATCATCTCAGTGTTGATCATCTCAGTGTTGATCATCTCAGTGTTGATCATCTCAGTGTTGAACATCTCATTGTAGATCATCTCAGTGTTGATCATCTCAGTGTTGATCATCTCAGTGTTGATCATCTCAGTGTTGAACATCTCATTGTAGACCATCTCAGTGTTGATCATCTCAGTGTTGATCATCTCAGTGTTGATCATCTCAGTGTTGATCATGTCAGTGTTGATCATCTCAGTGTTGAACATCTCATTGTAGATCATCTCAGTGTTGATCATCTCAGTGTTGATCATCTCAGTGTTGATCATCTCAGTGTTGATCATGTCAATGTTGATCATCTCAGTGTTGATCATGTCAGTGTTGATCATCTCAGTGTTGATCATCTCAGTGTTGATCATGTCAGTGTTGATCATCTCAGTGTTGATCATGTCAGTGTTGATCATCTCAGTGTTGATCATCTCAGTGTTGATCATCTCAGTGTTGATCATGTCAGTGTTGATCATCTCAGTGTTGATCATCTCAGTGTTGATCATGTCAGTGTTGATCATGTCAGTGTTGATCATCTCAGTGTTGATCATCTCAGTGTTGATCATCTCAGTGTTGATCATCTCAGTGTTGATCATCTCAGTGTTGATCATTTCATTGTTGACCATCTCAATGCTGATCATCTCAATGTTGATTATCTCAGTGTGATCATCTCAGTGTTGATCATCTCAATGTTGATCATTTCAGTGTTGATCATCTCAATGTTGACCATCTCAATGTTGATTATCTCAATGTTGATCATTTCAGTGTTGATCATCTCAATGTTGATCATCTCAATGTTGATTATCTCAGTGTGATCATCTCAGTGTTGATCATCTCAATGTTGATCATTTCAGTGTTGATCATCTCAGTGTTGATCATCTCAGTGTTGATCATCTCAATGTTGATCATCTCAGTGTTGATCATCTCAGTGTTGATCATCTCAATGTTGATCATCTCAGTGTTGATCATCTCAATGTTGATCATTTCAGTGTTGATCATCTCAATGTTGACCATCTCAATGCTGATCATCTCAATGTTGATTATCTCAGTGTTGATCATCTCAGTGTTGATCATCTCAATGTTGATCATCTCAATGATGATCATCTCAATGTTGATCATCTCAATGTTGATCATCTCAATGATGATCATCTCAATGTTGATCATCTCAGTGTTGATCATCTCAGTGTTGATCCCCTCAATGTTGATCATCTCAATGTTGATCATCTCAATGTTGATCATCTCGATGTTGATCATCTCAGTGTTGATCATCTCAGTGTTGATCATCTCAATGATGATCATCTCAATGATGATCATCTCAAATGTTGATCATCTCAATGTTGATTATCTCAATGTTGGTCATCTCGAGAGAAAGTTGTCTAGCATCACTAATGCTCTCTTTCTCTATTTCCGTCTCTCTCTCCCTATTTCCCCTTCTCTCTCTACTCTGTCTTTCCCTATTTCTCTCTCTCTCTCTCTCATGGGAAGCTTAAGGGAGTAAATTCTTGGGTAGCTTAAGGGAGTAAATTTTTGGGTAGCTTAAGGGAGTAAATTCTTGGGTAGCTTAGGAAGTAAATTCTTGGGTAGCTTATGGGAGTAAATTCTTGGGAAGTTTAAGGGAGTAAATTCTTGGGTAGTTAAGGGAGTAAATTCTTGGGTAGTTTTGGGCCAGTAGGCCTTCTGCAGTGTTCCTCAAATCTCATATTCTTATGTTCTCTTTCTCTCTCTCTCTCTTAATCTAGTGTAAATATGCACGTTTGAGGTTTCCGTGGAAGAAGGTATCATGTGTTTTCAGAGTTAGGCTAGGGGGTCGTGGGGGAGGAGGAATGAAGGTAGGAGGGGGAGAGAGAGAGGAGGGAAGAGAAAGGGAGAGAGAGACGGGAAAGAGGTGGGAGGGGAAAGAAAGGGGAAGGGAAGGAAGGGAGGGATAGAGAGAGGGGAAGGGAAGGAAGGGGAGAAAGAGAGAGGGGATGAAAGGTGAGAGAGGAGAGTGATGGGAAGGGAAGGAAGGAGGGAGAGAGAGGGGGAGGAAAGGTGAGAGGGGAGAGAGAGGGGAAGGGAAGGAAGGAGGGAGAGAGAGGGGGAGGAAAGGTGAGAGAGGAGAGTGATGGGAAGGGAAGGAAGGAGGGAGAGAGAGGGGGAGGAAAGGTGAGAGGGGGGAGAGAGGGGAACGGAAGTTAGGAGGGATTGAGAGGGGGAAGAAAGGTGAGAGAGGAGAGTGATGGGAAGGGAAGGAAGGAGGGAGAGAGAGGGGGAGGAAAGGTGAGAGGGGAGAGAGAGGGGAAGGGAAGGAAGGAGGGGAGAGAGAGAGTAAACTGGGGAGATTTTAACAGTGTTCATAACATTAAGTAATTATCTTGTTTTTCTGTGTGCCTGACCACTGTGAGTCACCTGCCTCAAGTTAGCTGTGTATTAAACTTTAGTGCTACAGGAGAAGCTACAGCTCGTGGGTCCTGTTCTGTGTTCTGTACAGCATGATCCCTGTAGCAACCTCTCTCATTACTGTTGTTGCTGCTACTGTTGTTGATGTTGCTGCTGCTACTGTTGTCGCTGTTGCTGCTACTGCAGTTGCTGTTGCTGCTACAGTTGTTGATTTGATGCTGCTACTACCGTTGTCGTTGCTGCTGCTGCTGCTGCTGCTGCTGTTGCTGCTGCTGTTGCTGCTACCGTTGCTGCTGCTACTGCTGCTGTTGCTGTTTCACTCTGTTGAGTTACTATACTCAGTTCTTACCCATTCAGCGCCACCCAGTTTACATGATAACATCCATACACCTCCTTTTGTAACAGATGCACCTATCTTCTGAAGAGGGGCTCTAGGTGAGGCCTAAATATACGGGTCTTTCTCTCTCCATAATACACGCTTATACTGAGTTGTTCAGTCTAACACCTGCATATGTGCCACACCTGTTTACTACCCCTCACACTGAAGAAACACCTGTACCTGTGTCACCTTTACTGACACCTGTACACCTGTATCACCTTCTCCTGTGATACCTTCTTTGACACTTGTTCACCTGTGTCACCTTCACTGACACTTGTACATACATGTCACCTTCACGTGTGTCACCTTCGCTGACACTTGTACTCCTGTGTCACATTCGCTCGTGTCACCTTCATTGACATTTCCCTCCACTCCCCCCCCCCTTCTCTGCCAAAGGACATAATTAAACCTAGTAATATGGAAGGTGAGTTTACCTAATTCTGAAGACAAAATTTGGGCTTTTGAATTCGTAAAATGTATTTAAAAATTTGTTTTTTAATCATGAATCATAAAATTACTATTGAGATGATTTTGTTGGCTGTTGTTGTTTTTAGAGACACTTGCCCACTGCACCCACTCCCCTTCCCCGCAATAAAAATGAGAAAATGCATTTACTGTCATTCAGATAACCACTGTCTTAAATAACAAAGAAAGGCACAATACCGTGACTGGAACGATACACAAATAACCCGCACATCGAAGAGAGGAGCTTACGACGACGTTTCGGTCCGACTTGGACAGTGTGACTTTGTAAATGGTCCAAGTCAGACCGAAACGTCGTCATAAGCTCCTCTCTTCTATGTGCAGGTTACTTGTGTAACCACTGTCTTGCCAGAAGCGTGCTGACATCACAGCTCAGATGACCCACTGAACTGTGACATTCGCACTCTTCCTTCAGAATGCATCCATTGTACTTCCCACCTTCAGGACTGTAACATTCTCACCCCTCCTTCAGAGTGCAGGCACTGTACTGCACACC
>NC_091302.1:36486449-36488949 GCF_038502225.1 Cherax quadricarinatus | reverse complement strand
TGTTGATACATTTAAATAATAATAATAATAATAACAATAAAAATAATAATAATAATAATAATAATAATAATAATTATTATTATTATTATTATTATATTAATAATAATAATAATAATAATAATAATAATAATAATAATAATAATAATAATAATGAATGATAATAATAATAATAATAATAATGAACTAGCATTAACAGTGTAAATAATTCATGTCATATTCTCAATTACGAACAGTAATTATGACTTACCTAGTAACACACACACACACACACACACACACACACACACACATCAATCTGCCAAGGAGGACCAAGGAGTGAAAGGGAAGATCAGCTGGTTGCAGATGGAGAGGGTGATAGGTCGAATGCTGAGGCACAACAAGGCTATCAAGAGCCACTGGAAAAAATCAAGGGAGAAACTGACCACATACAGGCAGGATCCAGAGTCACAGAGGGTGAGGCAATGGGAGGAAGAAAGGGCAAAATCAGTGTTTATCCATGGGCTTCAGGAGAGAGAGGAAAGGACACACACTGAAAGGCAGCAGGAAGAAAGAAAGGAGATTGAGAAAATCATCACGGAAATAGGTGAAGAGATGGACGAGATTGTAAATTTTCAGAGAATAGGGGGGTACTCGAAGGGGAGAAACCGACCAATCAAGCTGATTCTCAGGACGGAAACAGTGCGGAACAGGATCCTCCAAGAGAAACCACGATTGAAATACTCGGAAGAGTACAAGAGGGTGTTCCTAGACAGAGACAGAACAAAATCAGAACGACAGCAGCTGAGGGAGAGGACAAAAAAGCGAAAGGAGCTAGGAAAAGAGACAAGGAGGGAACCAGCAGAGGTCAGTCAGAGCAGGACAGAACAGCAAGGGCAAGCACACACACAACTACTCTCAGAACCATACAACCTATCACACCATCCCAACACACACTACAATCCATACCCACAGCCTCCACCCAACACCGAGCTATAGAATCCCACAGTATGCCACCAGGTCTCCCACCCTCACAGGCCCCCCAAACCACAGTGTTGGAAAGGAAACTGAAGGTATGGTACACAAACGCTGATGGAATAACAAATAAGTGGGAGGAGTGGCATGAAAGAGTCAAAGAAGCATCACCGGACATCATAGCTCTCACAGAAACCAAGCTTACAGGTATGATAACAGATGCCATCTTTCCAACGGGATACCAAATCCTGAGGAAAGACAGAGGGAACAGGGGGGGTGGAGGAGTGGCGTTGCTGATCAAAAATCGCTGGAATTTTGATGAGCTGGAGAGAGGAGATAGCGGAGAAGAAAGTGATTACATAGTGGGAACACTTCACTCTGGAGGTCCCAAGGTGGTAATAGCAGTGATGTATAACCCACCACAGAACAGCAGGAGGCCAAGGCAAGAGTACGACGAGAGCAATAGAGCGATGGTTGACACACTGGCTAGAGTGGCCAGAAGAGCTCATGCATGCAGGGCAAAGCTCCTGATCATGGGTGACTTTAACCACAAGGAGATCGATTGGGAGAACTTGGACCCACATGGGGGCCAAGATACATGGAGGGCTAAGATGATGGAGGTGGTACTGGAGAACTTCATGTACCAACACGTAAGGGACACTACAAGAGAGAGAGGAGAGGATGAACCAGCAAGGCTGGACTTAGTATTCACCTTCAGTAGTGCAGATATCGAGGACATCACATATGAAAGACCCCTTGGGGCCAGTGACCATGTGGTTTTAAGCTTCGAATACACAGTAGAGCTACAAGTGGAGGGAGAAGCAGGAAGGCCAGGACGAATGAAGCCAAACTACAAGAAAGGGGACTACACAGGAATGAGGAACTACCTGAACGGGGTTCAGTGGGACAGAGAACTGGCAGGGAAGCCAGTTAATGAGATGATGGAATATGTAGCAACAAAATGCAAGGAGGCTGAGGAGAGGTTTGTACCCAAGGGTAACAGGATTAATGAAAAAGCCAGGATGAGCCCATGGTTTACCCAAAGGTGCAGGGAGGCAAAAACCAAGTGTGCTAGGGAATGGAAGAAATATAGAAGGCAAAGGACCCAGGAGAATAAGGAGAACAGTCGTAGAGCCAGAAACGAATATGCACAGATAAGAAGGGAGGCCCAAAGACAATATGAAAATGACATAGCAGCGAAAGCCAAATCTGACCCGAAACTGTTGTACAGCCACATCAGGAGGAAAACAACAGTCAAGGACCAGGTAATCAGGCTAAGGAAGGAAGGAGGAGAGACAACAAGAAATGACCGTGAAGTATGTGAAGAACTCAACAAGAGATTCAAAGAAGTGTTCACAGAGGAGACAGAAGGGACTCCAGAAAGACGGAGAGGTGGGGCACACCACCAAGTGCTGGACACAGTGCACACAACCGAGGAAGAAGTGAAGAGGCTTCTGAGTGAGCTAGATACCTCAAAGGCAATGGGGCCAGATAACATCTCCCCATGGGTATTGAGAGAGGGAGCAGAGGCGCTATGTGTACCCCTAAC
>NC_091302.1:36468949-36478949 GCF_038502225.1 Cherax quadricarinatus | reverse complement strand
ATGCAACACCAGTCTGGAACCCATGCCTAGCCAAGCACGTAAGGAAACTAGAGAAAGAGCAAGGGTTTGCAACATGACTAGTCCCGGAGCGAAGGGGCATGTCTTACGATGAGAAGTTAAGGGAAATCTTCTTGACGACACTGGAGGACAGGGGGATATGACAACGACATATAAAACACTGAGAGGAATCGACAAGGTGGACAGAGACAGGATGTTCCAGAGATGAGACACAGCAACAACGGGTCACAGTTAGAAGTTGAAGACTCAGATGAATCACAGGGATGTTACGAAGTATTTCTTCAGTCACAGAGTTGTCAAGAAGTGGAATAGTCTGTTTAATGAAGCAGTGAAGACAGGATCCATATATAACTTAAAGAAGAGGTATGATAAATCTAATGGAGCAAGAAGAGTTAACTAGTAGCAACCAGTGAAGAGGCGGGGCCAGGATCTGTGACTCGACCCCTGCAACCACAACTAGCTGAGTACACACACACACAAACATATACACACACACATATACTCACATACACACACACTCACTCACACGCACACACACACACACACGCACACACACACACACACACACACACACACACACACACACACACACACACACACACAAACACACATACACACACACACAAAGACAGGATGTTCCAGAGATTGGACACAGTAACAAGGGGACACAGTTGGAAGCTGAAGACACAGATGAATCACAGGGATGTTAGGAAGTGTTTCTTCAGCCACAGAGTAGTCAGTAAGTGGAATAGTTTGGCCAGGAGCGGATCACCCTAAAACCTCAACTAGGTGAGTACACACACAACAACAACAACACACACACACAAAACACACACACACACACATATATACACACAAACACAAACACAACACACAAACAACAAAAACACATTACAAAACAAACCACACACACACACACACACACCCCGCTGATACGGGAGTACGCAGCCCCAAATTTTGGGAACCAACATTTTGGTAAACACGTCAAGAAATTAGGGGTTTCAAAGGTTTGAAAAAAGGGTTTTTTGGGAGTTTCGGGGGAATGTCCTACGAACAAAAGTTGGGGGGAAATGGGACTGACAACACGGGAGGACGGGAAAGTCGGGGGAGAATGATAAGAACATACAAAAACGGGGGGGAAAGATAAGGGGGAGGGAGACTGATTTTCCAGGGGGGAAAAAACAAGGGGTCCAATTAAAGCTGAAGATTGGACGAGTAAAGGGGATGTTAAAAGATTTCTTCAGTCAAAAAAGTCGTTGTAAGTGGAATAGCCGGGCAAGGATGTAGTGGGAAAACCATACAGCTTTAAGAGAGGAATGACAAAGTTAAGAGAGAGAGAGAGAGAGGACCGGGAAGGATTGGTGAAGAGGGGCCCGGGGGGCTGTGGTTCGAACCCCTTTGAAAACCATTACTTTAAGGATAAAAGGAGTAAAACACATCAAAATTTTAATTGCACAACACAAACACACATCCCGGGAGTTTGGGCCCCAAAACCCCTAAAACCTCAATTGTAGTAAACAGAATATTTTTTAGAAACACTTTTAAATTATATTTTTAAAAAAAATTAAATATTAAAAATTAATATTATTAAAATTTTAAAAATTATTAATTAAATATATACACACACACAAAAAAAGTCCGGGAATTTTCGGTCCAGGTTTAGATTTAGGGGCCAGCAGATAAGACTCAACCCCAGCGACCTCCAGTTACCGAGTACTCACTTCTCTCTCTCTCTCTCTCTCTCTCTGTTTCTTCCTGTTTCAGCTCTTTTTCTCAGGCTTTTTGTTTTCCCCTCCATCTTCATCCCTTAGTTTTTCTCCCCGTCACATCCCCTCCCCTCTCCTTCCCTTGCTTCCTTCCATCACCCTCTGCTTGTTCTCCCCTTTATGTTTTTCCTCCTTTTCCCTTTTTCCCCCTTTCCCCCTTTCCCCCCCTTTCCTTTCCCCCTTCCCTCCCCACCTCCTCCTTTTCCCCCTTTTCCCCGCCCCCTCCCCCCTTCCCCCCCTCCTCCTCCTCCCCCCTTTAAAATTAACCGAGGCCAAAATATTAATTAGCCGATTATGGGAAAAACGGGTTTGTTAAGTTTGGGAAAAAAGATGGGGGGAAAGATGAACAATTTTGAGACGACGAAAGAACCTCGCGACTTCATAAAGTAACCATTAACCTCTTTCCAGGTTTAACTACAATAACCTCACAAATCTATGGTGTTATGAAGCCAGATTTAACTAGCATAACTTTAAAATCTACGGTGTTACTCAGCCACGTTTAACTTCCACAACCGCACGAATCTACGGTGTTATTCAGCCACGTTTAAACCCCATAAGTCACAACCACGGGTTTTGGGTTTTACCACGTTTAATAAACCAAACTAAAATTCGGCTTTTTATAAAGAAAAACTAAAAAAAAATCAATATTTAATAAATTTAATATTTTTAAATTTTATTATTATTATTATTATTAAATTAGTTATTACTATTATTATTTAGTTTTTTTTTTAAATAAAAGCACTTAACCTAAGGAAATACTGAGTAGGTTAAAAAAAATTGGCAGACAAAAGGGGTGCTGGTGGAAGGATTTAATCGACTATTTTAAAGTATGCCCTTTGTGGGGGCCCTTCCCTTATTTAGGGAGTTTTAAAAGGGGGATAGGCAAGAAATTGCATTTTGATCGGGAGAAAAAAAAAGAGACCAGTTCCGGATAAAAAACCCCATTTACGAACATTTTCCATTAAATTTCAAGTGTTTTTTGTTGTATGGGGGATTGTGTGTGTGTGTGTGGGGATTGTGTGTGTGTGTGTGATTGTGTGTGTGTGTTGGGGTGTGTGGGGGATGTGGGGGATTTGTGTGGGGTGTGGTGTGTGTGTGTGTGTGTGTGTGTGTGTGTGTGTGTGTGGTGGGGGAAAGGGGGGGTGTTTTTTGGTGTGTGTTTTGTGTGTGTTGTGTTGTGTTTTGTTTTGTGTGGGGGAGTGTGTGTGTGTGTGTGTGTGTGTGTGTGTGTGTGTGTGTGTGTGTGTGTGTGTGGTGGGGGTTGGGGTGCATTGTGTGTGTTTTAAAGGTTTTTTTTGGTTGTGTTTTTAGGGGTGTGTGTGTGTGTGTGTGTGTGTGCGTGTGTGTTTTATCTGTTTTGGGGGGGATTTTATGTTTGTGTGTGGTGTGTTTGTTGGGTGTTTTTGAAATTCGGGTGTGGTGTTGTGTATGTTTGTTGTGTGTGTGTGTATGTGTGTGTGTGTGTGTGTGTGTGCATGAGTGAGGGAAGGGTTGTAAGAGCGGTGAAGACCGGGGAGGAAACATCGGGGTGATGGTGAACAAAGAGAGTTTAAAAACCCCGGGGTGATGGTGAACACCGGGGTGATGGCGAGCACCGGGGTGTTTAAAAACACCATTGATGGTAAACCCCGGGGGGTTTTAAAACATCAGGGTGATGGGGGGAAACCCAAGGGAGATGATAAAAACCAGGGGATGGGGAACACCAGGGATGGCAGCACCGGGTGATGGAAAACACCATGGTGAGGGTAAACACCGGGTGATATAAACCCCAAGGGGATGGTGAACATCAGGGTGAGGGGATGAACAAGGGGGATGATTAAAAACCCGGGGTGATCAAAAACCAGGTGATGGGGGGAAACCCCAAAAGTGATGATAAAACCCAGGGGATGGGAAACCAGGGGATGGTGAACACCAGAATGATGGTGAATAATTGGGGGTGGTGATGAACATCGGGGTGAATGAACCCCGGGGCGGGGATGATAAAAAAAGGGGTAGGGGTGAAAAAGGGGAGGGTAAAACACCGGGTTGATGGTGAAAACCATTTCGGATGATAAAATTTTTTGGGTGGTGGGATGAACACCAGGTGAGAAGAACAAAAGGGGATGGTAAAACCCCGGGGGGATGGGGGGAAACACCCTGGGTGATGGTGAACAATAGTTTGATGGTGAACACCATGGTGATGATGAACACCAGGGTGATGATGAACACTAGTGTGATGGTGAACACAAGGGTGATGGTGAACACCAGTGTGATGGTGAACACCAGGGTGATGATGAACACCAGAGTGATGGTGAACACCAGAGTGATGGTGAACACCAGAGTGATGATGACCACAAGGGAGATGGTGAACACCAAGGTGATGGTGATCACAAAGGTGATGGTGAACACCAGGGAGATGGTGAACACTAGGGTGAAAGTGAAGACCAGGGTGATGGTGGACACCAGGGTGTTGGTGACTACCAGGTGGGGGGAACCCCCAGGAGTGGTGAAGGGCCAGTTGGGGGGAAAAACCAGGGGGGGAAAACACCGGGTGATGGTGAACACCAGGGTGATGGTGATCACAAGGGTGATGGTGAACACCAGAGAGATGATGAACACCAGGGAGATGGTGAACACCAGGGTGATGGTGAACACCGGGGTGATGGTGAACTCCAGGGTAATGGTGAACACCGTGGTGATGGATAACACCAGAGTGATGGTGAACATCGGGGTGATGGTGAACACCAGAGTGATGGTGAATACCGGGGTGATGGTGAACACCAGGTAGATGGTGATCACAAGGGTGGTGGTGAACACCAGGGAGATGGTGAACACCAGAGAGATGATGAACACTGGGAGAGGGGGGAAAAACCGGGTGATGGTAACCCCGTGGGACTGTCAACAAAAGGGGGTGATGGTAAAGACGGGGTGATGGTGAAACAAGCAAGGGGGAAGGAAACACCAAGGTGAGGGGAACACCAGGTGGTGGTGAAACCAGGTAAAGGGATCACCAGGAGAGGTGAACACCGGGGGTGATCGTGAGCAACATGGTGATTGTGATCACAAGGGTATGATGAACACCAGAGAGATGGTGAACACCAGGGTGATGTTGAACACCAGGGTGATTTTGGACACCAGGGTGACAGTGAACACCAGGGTGATGGTGAACACCAGCGTAATGGTGAACACCAGGGTGATGGTGGACACCAGGGGTTCAAAAACCAGGTGGCGGAACACCGGGGAGAGGGGAACGAAGGATGTTGAACACCAGGGTGATGTTGAACACCAGGGTGATGGTGGACACCAGGGTGAAAGTGAAATCCAGAGTGATGGTGAACACCAGGGTAATGGTGAACACCAGATTGATGGTGGACACCAGGGTGTTGGTGACTACCGGGGTGATGGTGAACACCAGAGAGATGATGAACACCAGGGAGATGGTGAACACCAGGGTGATGGTGAACACCGGGGTGATCGTCAACACAAGGGTGATGGTGAACACCGGGGTGATGGTGAACACCAGAGTGATGGTGATCACAAGGGTGATGGTGAGCACCAGGGAGATGGTCTCAGTAGTAGTAACCAGTTACCAGCAACCAGTGTACCAGTAGATGACTCTCCCAAACCCTGCCCCTGCCTGAGTCACTGTCTGTATCAAAATTGTTGACCACAGCAGTTTTCAAAAACCCCTCACAAAAGGGGCCCCTTTTTGGGGGAGTCAGTTTACGAGAGGGAGGGAGAGAGGGGGATCGGCTGTGGCCCCCCCTTCCACATATTTAAAATTTAAACAAATACGATTTTCCACCCCACGTGAGATTTTTACCCAATCCACGTTTCGAACCCCACATGAAATGGTGAACACCAGGAATGGTGAACATGGGGAGATGGTGAACACCGGGAGATGGTGAAACACCAGAGAGATGAGGGAAACCGGGGTGATAGAACACCAGGGTGAGGGGGAAAACCCACCGTAAATCCAAACCGGGAGGATGGTAAAACCCCTTAAAAGGTGAACCCGGGGAGATGGTGTGCACCATGGTATGGTGAAGACCGGGGGGGAGGGAACACCAGGTGAGGGGTGAACATTTGGGGTTTAAAGGGAAACACCCGGTGAGGGTGGGACCCACCGGGGAAAAGGGAACCAAAAGTGGGTGATGGGGGAGCATCAAAGGAGGGGTGATCACAAGGGATGGTGCCACCAGGGAAAATGGGTAAAACACCAGGGTGATGTTGAACACCAGGGTGATGGTGGACACTAGGGTGACAGTGAACACCAGGGTGATGGCGAACTCCAGCGTAATGGTGAACACTATGGTGATGGTGGATACCAGGGTGTTGGTGAATACCAGGATGATGGTGAACACCAGGGAGATGGTGAACGCCAGTTAGATGGTGAACACCAGGGTGATGGTGAACACCAGGGGGGGATGGTCCCCCAAAAGGGGGATGGTGAACAGCGGGGAAGGTAAACCCGGGGGAGATGGGTAAAACCCCGGGGAGATGGGTGAACCCCGGGGATGGTGAACACCAGGTGATGGTGATCAAAAGGGATGGTGAACACCAGAAAATGATGAACCCCCAGGGAGATGGTAAAAAGAGGGTGATGGTGAACACCGGAGTGACCTGTCAACACCGGGGGTGATGGTGAACACTGGGTGAGGGGGAAAAACACCAGAGTGTTTAACACCAGGGTGATGGGGGAATTTCGGGGAGATGGAAAATGGGGGGATGGCGAAGGGGGGTGATGTTGAACCCCAAGGTGATGGTGAACACCGGGGGTGATGGTGAACACCAGGGCATGGAAAACACCAGGGTAGGGTGAACCCCAGGGGTGATGGGATCACCAGGGATGGGAACACCAGGCGTTTTAAACCAAAAGGATGATGACCACAAGGGAGATGGTGAACACCAAGGTGATGGTGATTACAAAGGTGATGGTGAACACCATGGAGATGGTGAACACCAGGGTGATGTTGAACACCAGGGTGATGGTGGACACCAGGGTGAAAGTGAACCCGGGGGTGAGGGAACAAGGGTTTGGTGAAAAGGGGGAGGGGGGACCCAGGGTGTTGGTGACTACCGGGGGGAAAAGGACTAGGAAGATAGGAACCCCCCGGAGGGTGAACCCCGGGGGTTGGTGACTTGGGGGATGGGCAACCAGGAGATGGTGAACACCAGGGAGATGGTGGACACCAATGAGATGGTGAACACCGGGGGAAAAGTTAAAACACCGGGGGTGAGGGTGGCCCTGGGGTGACAGTGAACACCAGGGTGATGGTGAACACCAAGGTGTTGGTGAATACCAGGGTGATGGTGAACACCAGGGCGATGGTGATCACAAGGGTGATGGTGAACACCAGAGCGATGGTGATCACAAGGGTGATGGTGAACACCAAGGTGTTGGTGAATACCAGGGTGATGGTGAACACCCAAAAAAGCGGAAACCCCGGGAAAATTGCATCAGACATGGTGACCCCCAAGTAAATGGTGAAAAGGGGGGGATGGTGAACACCGGGGGAGATGGTGAAAAACCAGGGTGATGGTGAACACCGGGTGGGGGGAACACCAGGGGATGGGCCCAAAAAGGGGGGAGGGCGGGAACACCGGGGAGATGGTCACCGGGGTTTGGGGGTACCCCGGGGGTGATCGTCAACACCAGGGAGGGTGAACACCGGGGTGGGTGGTGAACACCAGGGGAGGGGGAACACCGGGGAGGTAACACCAGGGTGAGGGATCACCAGAAAATAGGGGGAACACCGGGGTGATGGGAGCACCACGGATAGGATCACCGGGGAATGGGGGCATCGGGGGATGGTGAAACCGGGATGGTGACTGAAAGGGGTGGCTGGGGACAGATGTTGGTTTTGGGGGATAATAAAACGGGACAGGGGCCCCTTTGGGCCAGGGGTTTCACTGGTGAGGGCAGCGCCTTCGTTAGTGGGGTTTTTTTTGGGGAGTGCAGGTGTTAAGAGGTGTGTGTTGATGACCCCGGGTAAGGGGGGATCCCCCGAAGAGGGAAACTGTGTTTTTGGTTTAAAAGGGGGAAAGGGAAATGTAAATACTTAAAGGGAAAAAGAAGGCAGAAACTTAATGGGTTGGGAAATGGAAGAGGTGGAGGTAAAAAAGAAAAGAAAGGGGGACAAAAGAGGAAGAGAAGGGGAAGAGAAGGGGGTTGCCATGTTTTAAAAAATTTTTAAAAGGTGCTAAGAATATTTATAGAAATGAGAAAGACTTTTGGGGGAAAGATGAAATTGGGGGGAAGTGTAACCCCTTTTTAGACCCCCGGGGAAGGTGGGGACCCTCGGGACCCCGGGAAATGTGAGAACCCTAAACACTCAGACGTGTGAGAATCCCCCAAGACGCTTCGGGAAGGGGTGAGAATAAAGACATTTTGGAAGGGGGAGAACCCTTTGGGAATTTCAAAGGGGAATTTCCAAAACATTTCCAAAAGGGGAGAATCCAAACACCCCGGGGAAGGGTGAAAACCCCCCAAACACTAAAAGTGTGAAAACCCTAAGACACTCGGGAAGGGGAAAACCCAAAGACACTTCAGAAGTGTGAGAACCCCCAAGACACTTCGGAAGGTGAGAATTTCACATTTTTTCGGAAGGAGAACCCAAGACACTAGAATAGAACCCCCAAAAAATTTCCAGAAGGTGAAATCCCTAAATTTTAGAAGGGGAGAACCCCCCAAGACCCCCCCCGGGAAGGGGAGAATCCCCAAGACACTTCGGGAAGGTGAAAATCCCCAAGACATTTTGGAAGGTGAGAACCTTTAAAATTTTTCCCAGAAGTGTGAAAACCCGACACTTCAGAAGGTGAGAACCCCAAAGACATTTTAAAAGGGGAGAACCCAAAGGGAAATTTAAAAGGGTGAGAATCCCAAGACATTTCAGAAGTGGGAGAATCCCAAGACACTTCAGAAGTGTGAAACCCCCAAGACACTTCAGAAGGGAGAACCCTTCGACATTTCAGAAGGTGAGAATTCCCAAGACCCCCGGAAGGGAAATCCCGGCATCTTGAAGTGTGAAAACCCCCAAGAACTTTAGAAGGGGAGAACCCCCAAGACATTTCCAAAAAAGGGAGAACCCCCCAAGACATTTCGAAGGGGAAAACCCAAGACATTTTAAAGTGTGGGGCCCCTAAGACATTTCAGAAGTGTGAGAATTTTCAAGACACTGGGGGAAGGGGAAAGAACCCCCAATTTCCAAATGTGAAAATTTAAGACACTTCGGGGGAAGGGGAGAACCCCCAAGACACTCAAAATGGAAAACCCCTCAATACATTTCAAAAGGGAGAACCCCCAAGACACCCAAAAGTGTGAAAATCCCAAGACATTTAGAAGTGTGGGGTCCCGCCATCCAGAAGTGTGAGAATCCCAAGACACTTCAGAAGGGGAGAATCCCTAAACATTTCCCAGAAGTGTGAAAAACCCCAAGACATTTCCAAAAGGGGGAGAACCCTAAGACATTTCCAGAAGGTGAAAACCCCCAAGACCCCTTAAAGTGTGAGAATTTTCCAAGACATTTCAGAAGGTGAGAACCCCAAACCCCCCAGAAGTGTGAGAATCCCAAGACACTTCGTAATTTAAAATTTCCAGCAAGACAAAAGGTTACCCAAGTTTCCCCTTATTTATGCCCAAATTTATATTTATATATGAATGACACTATTTTAAATTTATATATGAACGTAAAACTACAGTATTTAAATTTTAAAATTTCCCCCGGGTATTTTTGTTTTTGGAACATACACTACAGAAATTTATATTTGAACATACACTACATTAATAAATTTATTCAAATTTAATTGCAGTTTAACTTTTTTTTGGGTGTTAAAAAACATGTCGACATTTACACAAAGTTACGTCTTTGTAGTTCCCAAAAGGGGTTAAAAAGAACCCTAAATGTTATCCCTCTCTCTTTGTTAGCTGCTATTTTTCCCCCTTTTCCCCTTCCTCCCTCCTCCCCCCTCCCCCCCCCTCACCATATACACTCATCTCACGCCTGGGGGGTACAGCACACACACACAAAAGGGGGCCCCAAAAGGTACAGTTATCCCAGGGACCCGCCAACACTGCTCATATGATGCCTACCCAAAAAGTCGTTAAATTGGGGTTCTGATCTCCCCCACCCTTTCCATCCCCTGTGCCCCCGCGCCTCGTAGAGGATTTCCCTCCAACAGCCCCGAGCCCTCAGTGTTAAAATGCTCTCCCACTGGCACCTTATTCCCCCCGACAC
>NC_091302.1:36448949-36463949 GCF_038502225.1 Cherax quadricarinatus | reverse complement strand
ACGATAATATAGAAAAGACAAGTATTGCTGATCCAGCTGCTACCGGGTTAAGGTTCCTGTGTAAAGTTTTGTTTAAACTTGATAAAGATCTGCACACAGAGAAACATTGTCCCAGTAACAGCTGCTTCCGCAGCCTATTATCGGCACTACGTTGTTTGTATCCCACATTCAGTTCGTTGTACAAAAAGGCTGGATCAGAGTGTTCAGTAACCTCTGATGCATTTTTTCTTATCGGATCAAACAATTTAATGTCTTCTCCAAACACCAACACCCTATCTGCAAACACCAGTTGTCTCCAGCATCCCTCGTCCTAACTGTAACTCAAGTGTACCAACGAGAGGACGTTGTTTGAGCAAACTGTTACTTGAACAGTAACGCGCTGTTAGATGTAGTTAAAAAACGGAACCTGCCCTCCTCATGCATATGTAGCGTTTCATCCACACGATCAATGGAATGAAGTTAACAGTTACATACAAAAGCTCTTGTTCTTTCAAGAGAAAAATAGTTGAATCAGCTTTAATTGGGGAAAAAATAGTCACTCGAAATACAATGGAGACCAAGTCCTCTAACTTACTGGATCAAGGTTAAGTTAGCTGTAGTTGTAGAAGAATGTGCATGTATGTGTGTATTTCAGTGCCATTGTGGCCCGATAGTCCTGTTGTAGTGCTTCTGGCTTTTTCTCTTAGTCACTTGACTTGCTATCCCTGTATGTGCTGCTGCTGCTGCTGCTTGTGCTGCTGCTTGTGCTGCTGCTGTGCTGCTGCTGCTGCTGCTACTGCTTGTGCTGCTGCTTGTGCTGCTGCTGTGCTGCTGCTGCTGCTGCCGCTGCTGCCGCTGCTGCTGCTGCCGCCGCTGCTGCTGCTGCCGCTGCTTGTCTAATATGTACATACTTGCTGTCGTAATAAGGTTCCTCGATTTCCATTTAGATAGATAGATAGATAGATATGTGTATATATATATATATATATATATATATATATATATATATATTATATATATATATATATATATATATATATATATATATATATATATATATATATATATATATATATATATATATATATATATATATATATATATATGACATATTCCATACCATTGTCAATGTAACAATATGAGTGGCGAGGATTTACACAGGTCACTGCCGCTGCGCCGCCGACATTCAAATAATTGTAACCAGAATTCTCACTGAATGTTAACCGGGCTGCCAGGTTATATTGTCCCTGTGACCTAACATTCTTGTCAACACAAACTGTCGCCAATGCTGCAGTGTCATGAGGAAATAATGATACATGTATCAAAATACATTCGAAGCTTCCTGTATGTTTCTGATGCTTTGGTATGCTTCATATATATATATATATATATATATATATATATATATATATATATATATATATATATATATATATATATATATATATATATATATATATATATATTTATATATATATATATATATATATATATATATATATATATATATATATATATATATTATATATATATATATATATATATATATATATATATATATATATATATATATATATATATATATATATATATATATATATATATATATATTCATGGTAAGAGCAGAAGATAAAAAAAAGAGAATAATAAGCAAAAAGAAATGAGGTGGATTACGAAAACTGATGACAGTAACAGTGATGAGGTAGAAAGTGCGACAGGAAGTAAGCATGGAGAGCGGAAGCTGTGATATATTCGCTGAGTCGCAGCTGGCGGGAGCAGCCGCCAATAAACGTGGCATTTGTTTACACGATCAGCTGTACCACAGCTGAGTCAGTGACGTCACGTCCTACTCACACAACCCACTTCTATATATATATGTATTTTTATATTTATTTATTTTATCATTTCGCATATTTTTAGGTATATTTTTTGTTTACTAATATTTGACTTTATTATCATATAAGAGAAAAACTATATAGTTTGTAATAATTTAAGGTGTTTTAATTTTCGTGTGTAAACAATGATGGTATGGAAAGTTAAATACTGGAGTTGACGTCACAGGATTAGCTCCGCCTCCTTCATGTCCGCTTCTGATCATCATCATTATCAAGAGCTAATGCCACGCCTCCATCCCCCTCCCTTGCTGTAACCACGCCCTCTTCCCTCCCCTACCCTCCCGGCTACGCCCTTTTCCCCTCTCACCCACTCCCTCTGTTACTTACACACAGGGGAAAGATATTGCATGAATCATCCTAGTAAAATCGGAATTCTTATCGAGGCAGAAATAGTGAGAGGCAAAGGACAGCTAGGAGAGAGAGAGAGAGAGAGAGAGAGAGAGAGAGAGAGAGAGAGAGAGACAGACAGACAGACAGACAGACAGACAGACAGAGACAGAGACAGACAGACAGACAGACAGACAGACAGACAGACAGAGACAGAGACAGACAGACAAACAGACAGAAGGGGGAAGGGGAGAGAGGGTTGGGGATAAGGAAGACGTAAGAAAATACACAATAAACAAGAAGGATAAAAAAACAGGAAAGAATCAGTTTACAACCATGTACTCTAAACCGTTCATAACTTGTATACTTGTCCCCGCGCGATCTGAGAAGAATATCTCCACGTTGATTACCCTCAGCCCCGCACCAGCGTGCAGGCGAGAGCAGTCCAGAATGAAGCATGTGTTCATTCTTCATAATACATGGTAGGCTAAGCACTCAAATAATTCTTCAGCATATATCATACATTTGTTAAATACCTATATAACCTTTATTAAAAAAGGAATATAGAAAACTTGATAATACTGAGTGTGTGATTTTCGTGAAGATTTTTCGTGAAGACTTCGTGAGGCTTACCGGGTCGTAGGAGAGGCTGGAGGTGGTAATGAATGGAGAGGCTGGAGGTGGTAATGAATGGAGAGGCTGGAGGTGGTAATGAATGGAGAGGCTGGAGGTGGTAATGAATGGAGAGGCTGGAGGTGGTAATGAATGGAGAGGCTGGAGGTGGTAATGAATGGAGAGGCTGGAGGTGGTAATGAATGGAGAGGCTGGAAGTGATAATGAATGGAAAGGCTGGAGGTGGTAATGAATGGAGAGGCTGGAGGTGGTAATGAATGGAGAGGCTGGAGGTGGTAATGAATGGAGAGGCTGGAGGTGGTAATGAATGGAGAGGCTGGAGGTGGTAATGAATGGAGAGGCTGGAGGTGGTAATGAATGGAGAGGCTGGAGGTGGTAATGAATGGAAAGGCTGGAGGTGGTAATGAATGGAGAGGCTGGAGGTGGTAATGAATGGAGAGGCTGGAGGTGGTAATGAATGGAGAGACTGGAGGTGATAATGAATGGAGAGGCTGGAGGTGGTAATGAATGGAGAGGCTGGAGGTGGTAATGAATGGAGAGGCTGGATGTGGTAATGAATGGAGAGGCTGGAGGTGGTAATGAATGGAGAGGCTGGAGGTGGTAATGAATGGAGAGGCTGGAGGTGGAAATGAATGGAGAGGCTGGAGGTGGTAATGAATGGAGAGGCTGGAGGTGGTAATGAATGGAGAGGCTGGAGGTGGTAAGGAATGGAGAGGCTGGAGGTGGTAATGAATGGAGAGGCTGGAGGTGGTAATGAATGGAGAGGCTGGAGGTGGTAATGAATGGAGAGGCTGGAGGTGGTAATGAATGGAGAGGCTGGAGGTGGTAATGAATGGAGAGGCTGGAGGTGGTAATGAATGGAGAGGCTGGAGGTGGTAATGAATGGAGAGGCTGGAGGTGGTAATGAATGGAGAGGCTGGAGGTGGTAATGAATGGATAGGCTGGAGGTGGTAATGAATGGAGAGGCTGGAGGTGGTAATGAATGGAGAGGCTGGAGGTGGTAATGAATGGAGAGGCTGGAGGTGGTAATGAATGGAGAGGCTGGAGGTGGTAATGAATGGAGAGGCTGGAGGTGGTAATGAATGGAGAGGCTGGAGGTGGTAATGAATGGAGAGGCTGGAGGTGGTAATGAATGGAGAGGCTGGAGGTGGTAATGAATGGAGAGACTGGAGGTGGTAATGAATGCATGGAGAGGCTGGAGGTGGTAATGAATGGAGAGGCTGGAGGTGGTAATGAATGGAGAGGCTGGAGGTGGTAATGAATGGAGAGGCTGGAGGTGGTAATGAATGGAGAGGCTGGAGGTGGTAATGAATGGAGAGGCTGGAGGTGGTAATGAATGGAGAGGCTGGAGGTGGTAATGAATGGAGAGGCTGGAGGTGGTAATGAATGGAGAGGCTGGAGGTGGTAATGAATGGAGAGGCTGGAGGTGGTAATGAATGGAGAGGCTGGAGGTGGTAATGAATGGAGAGGCTGGAGGTGGAAATGAATGGAGAGGCTGGAGGTGGTAATGAATGGAGAGGCTGGAGGTGGTAATGAATGGAGAGGCTGGAGGTGGTAATGAATGGAGAGGCTGGAGGTGGTAATGAATGGAGAGGATGGAGGAGGTAATGAATGGAGAGACTGGAGGTGGTAATGAATGGAGAGGCTGGAGGTGGTAATGAATGGAGAGGCTGGAGGTGGTAATGAATGGAGAGGCTGGAGGTGGTAATGAATGGAGAGGCTGGAGGTGGTAATGAATGGAGAGGCTGGAGGTGGTAATGAATGGAGAGGCTGGAGGTGGTAATGAATGGAGAGGCTGGAGGTGGTAATGAATGGAGAGGCTGGAGGTGGTAATGAATGGAGAGGCTGGAGGTGGTAATGAATGGAGAGGCTGGAGGTGGTAATGAATGGAGAGGCTGGAGGTGGTAATGAATGGAGAGGCTGGAGGTGGTAATGAATGGAGAGGCTGGAGGTGGTAATGAATGGAGAGGCTGGAGGTGGTAATGAATGGAGAGGCTGGAGGTGGTAATGAATGGAGAGGCTGGAGGTGGTAATGAATGGAGAGGCTGGAGGTGGTAATGAATGGAGAGGCTGGTGGTGGTAAGGCTGAATGGAGAGGCTGGAGGTGGTAATGAATGGAGAGGCTGGAGGTGGTAATGAATGGAGAGAATGCTGGAGGTGGTAATGAATGGAGAGGCTGGAGGTGGTAATGAATGGAGAGGCTGGAGGTGGTAATGAATGGAGAGGCTGGAGGTGGTAATTAATGGTGTGGCTGGAGGTGGTAATGAATGGAGAGGCTGGAGGTGGTAATGAATGGAGAGGCTGGAGGTGGTAATGAGGATGGAGAGGCTGGAGGTGGTAATGAATGGAGAGGCTGGAGGTGGTAATGAATGGAGAGGCTGGAGGTGATAATGAATGGAGAGGCTGGAGGTGGTAATGAATGGAGAGGCTGGAGGTGGTAATGAATGGAGAGGCTGGAGGTGGTAATGAATGGAGAGGCTGGAGGTGGTAATGAATGGAGAGGCTGGAGGTGGTAATGAATGGAGAGGCTGGAGGTGGTAATGAATGGAGAGGCTGGAGGTGGTAATGAATGGAGAGGCTGGAGGTGATAATGAATGGAGAGGCTGGAGGTGGTAATGAATGGAGAGGCTGGAGGTGGTAATGAATGGAGAGGCTGGAGGTGGTAATGAATGGAGAGGCTGGAGGTGGTAATGAATGGAGAGGCTGGAGGTGGTAATGAATGGAGAGGCTGGAGGTGGTAATGAATGGAGAGGCTGGAGGTGGTAATGAATGGAGAGGCTGGAGGTGGTAATGAATGGAGAGGCTGGAGGTGGTAATGAATGGAGAGGCTGGAGGTGGTAATGAATGGAGAGGCTGGAGGTGGTAATGAATGGAGAGGCTGGAGGTGGTAATGAATGGAGAGGCTGGAGGTGGTAATGAATGGAGAGGCTGGAGGTGGTAATGAATGGAGAGGCTGGAGGTGGTAATGAATGGAGAGGCTGGAGGTGGTAATGAATGGAGAGGCTGGAGGTGGTAATGAATGGAGAGGCTGGAGGTGGTAATGGAATGGAGAGGCTGGAGGTGGTAATGAATGGAGAGGCTGGAGGTGGTAATGAATGGAGAGGCTGGAGGTGGTAATGAATGGAGAGGCTGGAGGTGGTAATTAAAGGAGAGGCTTGAGGTGGTAATGAATGGAGAGGCTGGAGGTGGTAAGAATGGAGAGGCTGGAGGTGGTAATGAATGGAGAGGCTGGAGGTGGTAATGAATGGAGAGGCTGGAGGTGATAATCAATGGAGAGGCTGGAGGTGGTAATGAATGGAGAGGCTGGAGGGGGTAAGGAATGGAGAGGCTGGAGGTGGTAATGAATGGAGAGGCTGGAGGTGGTAATGAATGGAGAGGCTGGAGGTGGTAATGAATGGAGAGGCTGGAGGTGGTAATGAATGGAGAGGCTGGAGGTGGTAATGAATGGAGAGGCTGGAGGTGGTAATGAATGGAGAGGCTGGAGGTGGTAATGAATGGAGAGGCTGGAGGTGGTAATGAATGGAGAGGATGGAGGTGGTAATGAATGGAGAGGCTGGAGGTGGTAATGAATGGAGAGGCTGGAGGTGGTAATGAATGGAGAGGCTGGAGGTGGTAATGAATGGAGAGGCTGGAGGTGGTAATGAATGGAGAGGCTGGAGGTGGTAATGAATGGAGAGGCTGGAGGTGGTAATGAATGGAGAGGCTGGAGGTGGTAATGAATGGAGAGGCTGGAGGTGGTAATGAATGGAGAGGCTGGAGGTGGTAATGAATGGAGAGGCTGGAGGTGGTAATGAATGGAGAGGCTGGAGGTGGTAATGAATGGAGAGGCTGGAGGTGGTAAGGAATGGAGAGGCTGGAGGTGGTAATGAATGGAGAGGCTGGAGGTGGTAATGAATGGAGAGGCTGGAGGTGGTAATGAATGGAGAGGCTGGAGGTGGTAATGAATGGAGAGGCTGGAGGTGGTAAGGAGAGGCTGGAGGTGGAGAGGCTGGAGGTGGTAATGAATGGAGAGGCTGGAGGTGGTAATGAATGGAGAGGCTGGAGGTGGTAATGAATGGAGAGGCTGGAGGTGGTAATGAATGGAGAGGCTGGAGGTGGTAATGAATGGAGAGGCTGGAGGTAGTAATGAATGGAGAGGCTGGAGGTGGTAATGAATGGAGAGGCTGGAGGTGGTAATGAATGGAGAGGCTGGAGGTGGTAATGAATGGAGAGGCTGGAGGTGGTAAGGAATGGAGAGGCTGGAGGTGGTAATGAATGGAGAGGCTGGAGGTGGTAATGAATGGAGAGGCTGGAGGTGGTAATGAATGGAGAGGCTGGAGGTGGTAATGAATGGAGAGGCTGGAGGTGGTAATGAATGGAGAGGCTGGAGGTGGTTAGGAATGGAGAGGCTGGAGGTGGTAATGAATGGAGAGGCTGGAGGTGGTAATGAATGGAGAGGCTGGAGGTGGTAAGGAATGGAGAGGCTGGAGGTGGTAATGAATGGAGAGGCTGGAGGTGGTAAGGATTGGAAAGGCTGGAGGAGGTAATGAATGGAGAGGCTGGAGGTGGTAATGAATGGAGAGGCTGGAGGTGGTAATGAATGGAGAGGCTGGAGGTGGTAATGAATGGAGAGGCTGGAGGTGGTAATGAATGGAGAGGCTGGAGGTGGTAATGAATGGAGAGGCTGGAGGTGATAATGAATGGAGAGGCTGGAGGTGGTAATGAATGGAGAGGCTGGAGGTGGTAATGAATGGAGAGGCTGGAGGTGGTAATGAATGGAGAGGCTGGAGGTGGTAATGAATGGAGAGGCTGGAGGTGGTAATGAATGGAGAGGCTGGAGGTGGTTAGGATGGAGAGGCTGGAGGTGGTAATGAATGGAGAGGCTGGAGGTGGTAATGAATGGAGAGGCTGGAGGTGATAATGAATGGAGAGGCTGGAGGTGGTAATGAATGGAGAGGCTGGAGGTGGTTAGGATGGAGAGGCTGGAGGTGGTAATGAATGGAGAGGCTGGAGGTGGTAATGAATGGAGAGGCTGGAGGTGATAATGAATGGAGAGGCTGGAGGTGGTAATGAATGGAGAGGCTGGAGGTGATAATGAATGGAGAGGCTGGAGGTGGTAATGAATGGAGAGGCTGGAGGTGATAATGAATGGAGAGGCTGGAGGTGGTAATGAATGGAGAGGCTGGAGGTGGTAATGAATGGAGAGGCTGGAGGTGGTAATGAATGGAGAGGCTGGAGGTGGTAATGAATGGAGAGGCTGGAGGTGATAATGAATGGAGAGGCTGGAGGTGGTAATGAATGGAGAGGCTGGAGGTGGTTAGGATGGAGAGGCTGGAGGTGGTAATGAATGGAGAGGCTGGAGGTGGTAATGAATGGAGAGGCTGGAGGTGGTAATGAATGGAGAGGCTGGAGGTGGTAATGAATGGAGAGGCTGGAGGTGATAATGAATGGAGAGACTGGAGGTGGTAATGAATGGAGAGGCTGGAGGTGGTAATGAATGGAGAGGCTGGAGGTGATAATGAATGGAGAGGCTGGAGGTGGTAATGAATGGAAAGGCTGGAGGTGGTAATGAATGGAGAGGCTGGAGGTGGTAATGAATGGAGAGGCTGGAGGTGATAATGAATGGAGAGACTGGAGGTGGTAATGAATGGAGAGGCTGGAGGTGGTTAGGATGGAGAGGCTGGAGGTGGTAATGAATGGAGAGGCTGGAGGTGGTAATGAATGGAGAGGCTGGAGGTGGTAATGAATGGAGAGGCTGGAGGTGGTAATGAATGGAGAGACTGGAGGTGGTAATGAATGGAGAGGCTGGAGGTGGTAATGAATGGAGAGGCTGGAGGTGGTTAGGAATGGAGAGGCTGGAGGTGGTAATGAATGGAGAGGCTGGAGGTGGTAATGAATGGAGAGGCTGGAGGTGGTAAGGAATGGAGAGGCTGGAGGTGGTAAGGAATGGAGAGGCTGGAGGTGGTAAGGAATGGAGAGGCTGGAGGTGGTAATGAATGGAGAGGCTGGAGGTGGTAATGAATGGAGAGGCTGGAGGTGGTAATGAATGGAGAGGCTGGAGGTGGTTAGGAATGGAGAGGCTGGAGGTGGTAATGAATGGAGAGGCTGGAGGTGGTAATGAATGGAGAGGCTGGAGGTGGTAAGGAATGGAGAGGCTGGAGGTGGTAATGAATGGAGAGGCTGGAGGTGGTAAGGAATGGAAAGGCTGGAGGTGGTAATGAATGGAGAGGCTGGAGGTGGTAATGAATGGAGAGGCTGGAGGTGGTAAGGAATGGAGAGGCTGGAGGTGGTAATGAATGGAGAGGCTGAAGGTGGTAATGAATGGAGAGGCTGGAGGTGGTAATGAATGGAGAGGCTGGAGGTGGTAAGGAATGGAGAGGCTGGAGGTGGTAATGAATGGAGAGGCTGGAAGTGGTAATGAATGGAGAGGCTGGAGGTGGTAATGAATGGAGAGGCTGGAGGTGGTAAAGAATGGAGAGGCTGGAGGTGGAAATGAATGGAGAGGCTGGAGGTGGTAATGAATGGAGAGGCTGGAGGTGATAATGAATGGAGAGGCTGGAGGTGGTAATGAATGGAGAGGCTGGAGGTGGTAATGAATGGAGAGGCTGGAGGTGGTAATGAATGGAGAGGCTGGAGGTGGAAATGAATGGAGAGGCTGGAGGTGGTAATGAATGGAGAGGCTGGAGGTGGTAATGAATGGAGAGGCTGGAGGTGGTAATGAATGGAGAGACTGGAGGTGGTAATGAATGGAGAGGCTGGAGGTGGTAATGAATAGAGAGGCTGGAGGTGGTAATGAATGGAGAGACTGGAGGTGGTAATGAATGGATAGACTGGAGGTGGTAATGAATGGAGAGGCTGGAGGTGGTAATGAATGGAGAGGCTGGAGGTGGTAATGAATGGAGAGGCTGGAGGTGGTAATGAATGGAGAGGCTGGAGGTGGTAATGAATGGAGAGGCTGGAGGTGGTAATGAATAGAGAGACTGGAGGTGGTAATGAATGGAGAATGTTGGTTTTGACCTCAGTTTTGAATCAGGAATAGGTTGATTTTAACAGGATATAGGGTAAATGGCCGACTTTGGGGCGACGTAGAGGCTGGAAATGAGGCCTGACTAATTTATTTCCATTTGAGCACTAGTAATGACGCAAAACAGACGTCAAATTGGCGTTATTTAGTGGTGAAATGGGTAGAAAATACGAGTTTGGGAATACTTAATTGACAGAAACGATGGTGTTTCCGTTAATTTTCACAACTGACGATTACTACAGACGACTCGTCCGGACACTGACCAAGATCTGGTTGTGTTTGATCCCTAAAATTGCCCCAAAACAAGCATCAAAACAGCGATAATCGGTTGTTATCGGCCGCAATCCCTCGGCCACTTTCCTTCCCTTAAGAGAATAGAAGAATTCTAGGCCTCTGTAGGCCTAGACCCTTAAAGAGCATCTACAACGTTGCCAAATGTACGAAAGCTACAACACCATCACCGATGAAATGTTTAACCTCAATAAATCCAATAAACAAAAATAAGTTTTCTGGAAGATTTAAATAAACATCGAAGTTAGATCGCTATAAATATTTTACATATTTTAGAGTTATTCAGTTTTTCTATACTCGCTTCAGCTTGAATATTGAAGGTTGTTGACCTTGAAAAAAAGGCCTAAAAAATGGTCTTATCAGGAAAACTATACAAGGAAAAGAAAAATCGAAAACGATTTTGGAATCAGTGTCAAACAAATTTTATAAATCACACGAGAAATATTATTTGTAATGAAAATTATATATTGATAATTTATTTCTGTAAAATATGGAGAGAATTGCCTCACTCCCCAGATCAAACATTCTATGAAATGCTTCATCTGATCGGCTTCAAACTCCGAGGGTTGGTACATCTTTACTGGTAGGATTTTTGTATTGAATCTGGGGAGTGAGATGCTACCCTCTAAATTTTACAGAAAAAATATCAATATGTAATTTCATTTATTTAATAAACTCTGCAAATTAAAATTTTCGCCGCTCAAAGTAAATTCCAATTTTCCCTTTATAAAGCAACCAACAATGGAAGTTTGAAGCCTGTCAGAAAAGACATTCTTCAGTTATTACTCTGGATCTACTGATTCCAAGTTTTTCAGCAGTAAGATTTCAAATTCGCCCCAACACCGCCTTAACTTAAAGACCATCATCCTGGTTATTATATACATCATTCTTATTATTTTGCAGTTCATCAGAAAGGCATTATTTACTTACTGAAGGTTATCAACATTGCAACTTAATGAAACTGACAAGTTAACTACAAAAAAAAATTTTGGGGAACATTTAGATAAAATATTCGTGGATCAGAAACTAATAATATTGGTGAGTGTGAACCTTAAAAATGATAATCAGACGTTAAACTGCGCTTATTATTTTGATGTTAGACTGCTGGATGTTGTTTGACCTATACGGGTCTAGCTCTCTTTTCTTTCAGAAATAATTAGGCTGCAGGAGGGTCTGCGTATGGATAATTTGAGCGTACACTTTAACATTAATGACGTGTGAATTCAGTAGATCACTGGTGAATGATTCACACTGCAGGAGTGTGTTAAGGTACGTGGACCCAGACACGTGATTCATACTGCAGGAGTGTGTTAAGGTACGAGGACCCAGACACGTGATTCATACTGCAGGAGTGTGTTAAGGTACGAGGACCCAGACACGTGATTCATACTGCAGGAGTGTGTTAAGGTACGAGGACCCAGGCACGTGATTCATACTGCAGGAGTGTGTTAAGGTACGAGGACCCAGACACGTGATTCATACTGCAGGAGTGTGTTAAGGTACGAGGACCCAGACACGTGATTCATACTGCAGGAGTGTGTTAAGGTACGAGGACCCAGACACGTGATTCATACTGCAGGAGTGTGTTAAGGTACGAGGACCCAGACACGTGATTCACACTGCAGGAGTGTGTTAAGGTACGAGGACCCAGACACGTGATTCACACTGCAGGAGTGTGTTAAGGTACGAGGACCCAGACACGTGATTCATACTGCAGGAGTGTGTTAAGGTACGTGGACCCAGGCACGTGATTCATACTGCAGGAGTGTGTTAAGGTACGAGGACCCAGACACGTGATTCATACTGCAGGAGTGTGTTAAGGTACGAGGACCCAGACACGTGATTCATACTGCAGGAGAGTGTTAAGGTACGAGGACCCAGGCACGTGATTCATACTGCAGGAGTGTGTTAAGGTACGTGGACCCAGGCACGTGATTCATACTGCAGGAGTGTGTTAAGGTACGAGGACCCAGGCACGTGATTCATACTGCAGGAGTGTGTTAAGGTACGTGGACCCAGGCACGTGATTCATACTGCAGGAGTGTGTTAAGGTACGTGGACCCAGGCACGTGATTCATACTGCAGGAGTGTGTTAAGGTACGTGGACCCAGGCACGTGATTCATACTGCAGGAGTGTGTTAAGGTACGAGGACCCAGACACGTGATTCATACTGCAGGAGTGTGTTAAGGTACGAGGACCCAGACACGTGATTCATACTGCAGGAGTGTGTTAAGGTACGAGGACCCAGGCACGTGATTCATACTGCAGGAGTGTGTTAAGGTACGTGGACCCAGGCACGTGATTCATACTGCAGGAGTGTGTTAAGGTACGAGGACCCAGGCATGTGATTCATACTGCAGGAGTGTGTTAAGGTACGTGGACCCAGGCACGTGATTCATACTGCAGGAGTGTGTTAAGGTACGTGGACCCAGGCACGTGATTCATACTGCAGGAGTGTGTTAAGGTACGTGGACCCAGGCACGTGATTCATACTGCAGGAGTGTGTTAAGGTACGAGGACCCAGACACGTGATTCATACTGCAGGAGTGTGTTAAGGTACGAGGACCCAGGCACGTGATTCATACTGCAGGAGTGTGTTAAGGTACGTGGACCCAGGCACGTGATTCATACTGCAGGAGTGTGTTAAGGTACGAGGACCCAGGCACGTGATTCATACTGCAGGAGTGTGTTAAGGTACGTGGACCCAGGCACGTGATTCATACTGCAGGAGTGTGTTAAGGTACGTGGACCCAGGCACGTGATTCATACTGCAGGAGTGTGTTAAGGTACGTGGACCCAGGCACGTGATTCATACTGCAGGAGTGTGTTAAGGTACGTGGACCCAGGCACGTGATTCATACTGCAGGAGTGTGTTAAGGTACGTGGACCCAGGCACGTGATTCACACTGCAGGAGTGTGTTAAGGTACGAGGACCCAGGTACGTGATTCATACTGCAGGAGTGTGTTAAGGTACGTGGACCCAGGCACGTGATTCATACTGCAGGAGTGTGTTAAGGTACGTGGACCCAGGCACGTGATTCACACTGCAGGAGTGTGTTAAGGTACGAGGACCCAGGTACGTGATTCATACTGCAGGAGTGTGTTAAGGTACGTGGACCCAGGCACGTGATTCATACTGCAGGAGTGTGTTAAGGTACGTGGACCCAGGCACGTGATTCATACTGCAGGAGTGTGTTAAGGTACGAGGACCCAGGCACGTGATTCATACTGCAGGAGTGTGTTAAGGTACGAGGACCCAGGTACGTGATTCATACTGCAGGAGTGTGTTAAGGTACGAGGACCCAGGCACGTGATTCATACTGCAGGAGTGTGTTAAGGTACGAGGACCCAGGTACGTGATTCATACTGCAGGAGTGTGTTAAGGTACGTGGACCCAGGCACGTGATTCATACTGCAGGAGTGTGTTAAGGTACGTGGACCCAGGCACGTGATTCATACTGCAGGAGTGTGTTAAGGTACGAGGACCCAGGCACGTGATTCATACTGCAGGAGTGTGTTAAGGTACGTGGACCCAGGCACGTGATTCATACTGCAGGAGTGTGTTAAGGTACGAGGACCCAGGCACGTGATTCATACTGCAGGAGTGTGTTAAGGTACGTGGACCCAGGCACGTGATTCATACTGCAGGAGTGTGTTAAGGTACGTGGACCCAGGCACGTGATTCATACTGCAGGAGTGTGTTAAGGTACGAGGACCCAGACACGTGATTCATACTGCAGGAGTGTGTTAAGGTACGAGGACCCAGGCACGTGATTCATACTGCAGGAGTGTGTTAAGGTACGAGGACCCAGGAACGTGATTCATACTGCAGGAGTGTGTTAAGGTACGAGGACCCAGGCACGTGATTCATACTGCAGGAGTGTGTTAAGGTACGAGGACCCAGGCACGTGATTCATACTGCAGGAGTGTGTTAAGGTACGTGGACCCAGGCACGTGATTCATACTGCAGGAGTGTGTTAAGGTACGAGGACCCAGGCACGTGATTCATACTGCAGGAGTGTGTTAAGGTACGAGGACCCAGGCACGTGATTCATACTGCAGGAGTGTGTTAAGGTACGAGGACCCAGGCACGTGATTCATACTGCAGGAGTGTGTTAAGGTACGAGGACCCAGACACGTGATTCATACTGCAGGAGTGTGTTAAGGTACGAGGACCCAGGCACGTGATTCATACTGCAGGAGTGTGTTAAGGTACGAGGACCCAGGTACGTGATTCATACTGCAGGAGTGTGTTAAGGTACGAGGACCCAGGCACGTGATTCATACTGCAGGAGTGTGTTAAGGTACGAGGACCCAGGCACGTGATTCATACTGCAGGAGTGTGTTAAGGTACGTGGACCCAGGCACGTGATTCATACTGCAGGAGTGTGTTAAGGTACGAGGACCCAGGCACGTGATTCATACTGCAGGAGTGTGTTAAGGTACGAGGACCCAGGCACGTGATTCATACTGCAGGAGTGTGTTAAGGTACGTGGACCCAGGCACGTGATTCATACTGCAGGAGTGTGTTAAGGTACGAGGACCCAGGCACGTGATTCATACTGCAGGAGTGTGTTAAGGTACGAGGACCCAGGCACGTGATTCATACTGCAGGAGTGTGTTAAGGTACGTGGACCCAGGCACGTGATTCATATTGCAGGAGTGTGTTAAGGTACGTGGACCCAGGCACGTGATTCATACTGCAGGAGTGTGTTAAGGTACGTGGACCCAGGCACGTGATTCATATTGCAGGAGTGTGTTAAGGTACGAGGACCCAGGCACGTGATTCATATTGCAGGAGTGTGTTAAGGTACGTGGACCCAGGCACGTGATTCTTACTGCAGGAGTGTGTTAAGGTACGTGAACCCAGG
>NC_091302.1:36368949-36443949 GCF_038502225.1 Cherax quadricarinatus | reverse complement strand
TAGTGGAAGCACAAAACAGTAATAACGTTCAAGAAAAAATATATATTTTAATATCTGTGTTTAGCCCAGCCTCACTCCTTCCCTCTGTCATACTTCCTCAACCCTGGAAAACTCCTTCCCGCCGTCCCTTCATGCTACAAATCCCCTTCACCTGCTGCACCCCTTATCCCTGCCTATCTCTAGAAACTTGCACCTCCTCCCTCACCACTCTAACCGTTGCTCACAAAATTACCCACACCCCACTATACTTTTCGTCTCACAGGCTCTGCTCTTTTTTGTAAGCAGCCATTCTCACAGACCCTCGTAATCTTAGGAGAGAACCCTTGTTCACGCCTTCACACCACCAGGGTACATTATCCCTTTTCCTCTGAAGACACTCTCCAGCCTTCATGTACCCCTCACATAACCACCACCCTTCTCATACACACACCCTCCTTCATCAGACCCCCTCACACACACACACACACACACACACACACACACACACACACACACACACACACACACACACACACACACAACACTCTCACACACACACACACACACACACACACACTGGCGGGGCCAGGAGCTGAGTCTCGACCCCTGCAACCACAATTAGGTGAGTACACACACACACACACACACACACACACACACACACACACACACACACACACACACACACACACACACACACACACACACACACACACACACACACACACACACATACATACACACACTCACACCACTTTCATCATTCACAAATAAATTACCCTCCTCACTGCCCTTATGCCTGCAAATAATTCCTATGCCTGGAAAAGACTCATCACATCTCTCTCAGCCGTTAACTTCACTTTGCCTATTATCAGAACTCTCTTTCCATCCTCAGCACCTTCAGCACTTACTGGTTCCTGTTGGAACTTACAAGAAGAGAGTCATCCTAGGGAGGAACGTTTCCCCTTGGTAGGCGTAGTTTCTTGGGTCGTCCCTAGCCGGTGAGTTAGATGAGTTAGATACCTTTCCTCCTGTTCCCTTCACTCTTCCGTCAATTCCTGGCCTCTCCAGGCTGTTGTTGACGGAGGCGGCAGCCACCTGCACGACCTCCATGTCTGAGGGAGAGACTGGGGAGGATCAGTGACACTATTTTGGAGTGAGGGAAGAGAGGGAGGGAGTGAGAGAGACTGAGGGGAGGTGTGAGATGAGAGTTATGTGAAGATAATTGATAGATGAAGTGAGGCACTGATGAAGGAGGTAAGAATCTAAAGGAAAATTCTGTCTTCATACTACCTTTAAAAAATTCAGTGCCTTCATATTACCTTTAAAAAATTCTATACCTCGTTTTTTCTTTTGTTTTATGTTAGTAGAGATTTCCAGCTGTGGCATTTGGTTTCCTATTTATAAATCCTCTCAGCGTTAACAATTTAAAGCTGTGAGGATCATCACAGAGAGAGAGGTTCTTAAATGTCATCTCACAACTTAGAGAATATGTTTCAATATTAGCATTTCGTATTGTGTTTACTCATAGTTCATGGATACATCCCTTGCAATTTCTTTTATTTATTTTTTTTTTAAAGTTAGAGGATTGGAGATTATTAAAAACAGAATATACGAGGTATAAAGACGAATATACGTATTGTACGAAAATTTAAAAATAAATACGAGAGCTGAATGAAATGAATTCTAATATGTTGATGTCTGTTACTGAGTGACATGACTTCTGAATACTGGATGTGTCATGACAAGTACGTCGGTGTCCTTTCCTTATTCTTCTGTCATTCTTTTCTCGCCAACTCTTCCCTGGTTTGATCAAGTGTAATTTTCGCTAATTAAAGAGCCAACAAAGCAAATTGACATTTATTGTTATAGTGTAAAACAACCACGTGGGGGGGATGAGGGGAACTTGAATGATAGCTGTAGGCCTTTCGTGTTGCAATCAACACATCATCAGGAGTTTGCAATGCTTTAGAAAAGAGGAGAAAGTCCAAGCAAATTCGTATCGGGGCACACACATGCTTGGACTTCCTCCTCTTTTCTGAAGCATTGCAAGCTCCTGATGATGTGTTGATTGCAACACGAAAGGCCTTGACCTATCATTTAACTCCCCTCCCCCAGTGGTTGTTTTGCATCTTGTATCGCTTGTTGGCAATTATTTCATATAATTATTATACTTTTTGGAAAACATGGAGATGACGGTCTTGTGTTTTGAGCTTAACATTAATTTACGTTATAATCAATTGCTAAGTGATTATGCAGTGTAGAATTATATTGTCGGCCACTGGGGAAAAATACTTTTTTTAAAAACCTAAAATGTAACGTAAGTCAATCTACCTTAATTAATCGATCTTCAGTGGTCAAAAAAATAACTTTTTCTTTACAGGTCCAAAATATTAATGCACAACCCGATTAATATTTCACATCCCGCTTAATATTGGACAACCCGCTTAATATTGCACAACCCATTTAAAATTGCACAACCTACTTACTGTATTTTCCGGCATATAAGGCGCACGACAGACCCTCTATCATAACGGTAAATCAGTTATCATATTCAAGGGTTAGTGATCTTTT
The DNA here is from genome assembly GCF_038502225.1 of Cherax quadricarinatus. Classification (NCBI taxonomy): domain Eukaryota; kingdom Metazoa; phylum Arthropoda; class Malacostraca; order Decapoda; family Parastacidae; genus Cherax; species Cherax quadricarinatus. The sequence goes on along the minus strand of NC_091302.1, from coordinate 36,441,396 downwards.
CACTCTACGCTAAAGTGTAACAACAAAGCCTGCCCTTGACCATGACCTTGAGCATATAAGGCGCAGGCTTATTGTGGGAAAAAAAGGCGCGCCTTATATGCCGGAAAATACGGTAATATTGCACAGCCCACTGATATGATGGACTACTCGAGGACCACGTCGATGTGTTCACCCAGGTTCTCTTTGGAATAATTTCGTGGACGTTTATTCGTCAGGAATTAAGTCTCTCCTCACACGGGCCTGATTCGGCAGCAGCATATAGACGCAGGAGTTTCCAGGACTCTCTTACCATGGGTTCGATCCTCACTCGTTTGTTCTCTGGAATCATTTTGCCAGATTAGCCAGACTGTGATGGATATGTGGGGCAGCGGGCCTCTAGCAGCAACAGCCTGGTTGACTAGGTTAGCACCGAAAGAGCCTGGCCCATGGCCGGGCTCCAAGAGTAGTAAAACTCTCGAAACACATCAAAGGTAAGGTATACCTAAGAGCAGACAAAACCAATTTTTGGTTGAAGGGGTCAATTCACAGCTCCTGGCCCCGCCTCTTCGCTGGTGTGTCTTGTCTTGGATTTCTGAGGGTGTGATGCTGCATTATTTTCACTGACTTGATTGAGTTCCAGCTCCTGGGCGACTCTGTTGTTCTTCTTCAGCTCCTGGACCACTTGAAAGGGTTGAATAATAGGTTTCCTGTTAAGGAAGTTGAGCTATAGCTGCTGTCTCTCTTGAAGATTGTCAAGAGCAACTTTTAAGCGTCTTTACGTGCATTGACGTGTCGTGACGTGCCTTGATGTGTCTTGACGATTCTTGACGTGCTTTGACGTATAAGAATTATAAGATACTGAGAGATACCTCCCCAGAAATTGGAATACCTCCCCAGATACGGGGATACCTTTCCCTGATGCTGGGATACCTCTCCCTGATACGAAAATACCTCTCCCTGATACGAAGACACCTCTTCCTGACACGGGAATACCTCTCCCTGATACGGGGGATACCTCTCCCTGATACGGGAATATCTCTCCCTGATACGGGAATACCTCTCCTTGATACGGGAATACCTCTCCCTGATGCAGGGATACCTCTCCCTGATACGTGAATACCTCTTCCTGATACTAAAATACCTCTTCCTGATACTGGAATACCTCTTCCTGATACGGAATTACCTCTATCTGATACGGGGATACCTCTCCCTAATACGAGGATACCTCTCTCTGATACGGGAATACCTCTTCCTGATACGGGAATACCTCTTCCTGGTACTGGAATGCCTCTCTCTGATTCGAGGGTACGTTAGATATGTGAGATACCTCTCAGATTTGGTGAATACCTCTCTCTTATATTAAGGATATTCCTGATATGGGGGATACTTTTCTCTGATATATGGGCATACCCTTCTCAGATATGGGGATACCTCTCTCTGATATGTTGGCATACCCTTCTCTGACATGGGGAATACCTTCTCTCTGATATGGGGGATACCTCTCTCTGACATGAGGGACACTTCTCTCTGGTATGGGGATACCTCACTCTGATATAGGGGATACCTCTCTCTGATATGGGGATAACTCTCTCTGATATGGGGGATACCTCTCTCTGATATGGGGGATACCTCTCTCTGATGTGGAGGACACCTCTCTCTGATATGGGGGATACCTCTCTCTGATATGGAGGATACCTCTCTCTGATATGGGGATACCTCTCTCTGATATGGGGGATACCTCTCTCTGATGTGGAGGACACCTCTCTTTGATATGAGGGATACCTCTCTCTGATATGGGGGATGCCTCTCTCTGGTATGGAGGATACCTCTCTCTGATATGGGGGATACCTCTCTCTGATATGGGGGATACCTCTCTCTGATATGGGGATACCCCTCTCTGATATGAGGGATACCTCTTTCTGATATGGGTATACCTCTCTCTGATATGGATGATACCTCTCTCTGATATGGGGGAAACCTCTCTCTGATATTGGGGATACCTCTCTCCGATATAGGGATACCTCTCACTGACATGAGGGATACCTCTCTCTGATATGGGTATACCTCTCTCTGATATGGGGGATACCTCTCTCTGATATGGGTGATACCTCTCTCTGATATGGGGGATACATCTCTGATATGGGGGATACCTCTCTCTGATATGGAGGATACCTCTCCCTGATATGGGGATACCTCTCTCTGATATGGGGGATACCTCTCTCTGATGTGGACGACACCTCTCTTTGATATGAGGGATACCTCTCTCTGATATGGGGGATGCCTCTCTCTGGTATGGAGGATACCTCTCTCTGATATGGGGGATACCTCTCTCTGATATGGGGATACCTCTCTCTGACATGAGGGATACTTCTCTCTGGTATGGGGATACCTCCCTCTGATATAGGGGATACCTCTCTCTGATATGGGGGACATCTCTCTCTGATATGGGGGATACCTCTCTCTGATATGGGGGATGCCTCTCTCTGACATGAGGGATACCTCTCTCTGATAAGGGGATACCTCTATCTGATATGGGGATACCTCTCTCTGATATGGGAATATCTCTCTCTGATATGGGGATACCTCTTTCTGATATGGGGATACCTCTCTCTGACATGAGGGATACCTCTCTCTGATATGGGGATACGTCTCTCTGATATGGGGGATACCTCTTTCTGATATGGGGATACCTCTCTCTGATATGGGGGATACCTCTCTCTGATATGGGGATACCTCTCTCTGATATGGGGATACCTCTCTCTGATATGGGGGATACCTCTCTCTGATATGGAGGAAACCTTTCTCTGATATGGGGGATACCTCTCTCTGGTATGGAGGATACCTCTCTCTGATATGGGGGATACCTCTTTCTGATATGGAGGATACCTCTCTCTGATATGGAGGATACCTCTCTCTGATATGGGGGATACCTCTCTCTGATATTGGGGATACCTCTCTCCGATATAGGGATACCTCACACTGACATGAGGGATACCTCTCTCTGATATGGGTATGCCTCTCTCTGATATGCGGGATACCTCTCTCTGATATGGGTGATACCTCTCTCTGATATGGGGGATACATCTCTGATATGGGGGATACCTCTCTCTGATATGGAGGATACCTCTCTCTGATATGGGGATACCTCTCTCTGATATGCGGGATACCTCTCTCTGATGTGGAGGACACCTCTCTTTGATATGAGGGATACCTCTCTCTGATATGGGGGATACCTCTCTCTGATATGGGGGATACCTCTCTCTGATATGGGGATACCCCTCTCTGATATGAGGGATACCTCTCTCTGATATGGGTATACCTCTCTCTGATATGGAGATACCTCTCTCTGATATGGGGGATACCTCTCTCTGATATGGGGGATACCTCTCTCTGATATGGGGGATACCTCTCTCTGATATGAGGGATACCTCTCTCTGATATAGGGGATACCTCTCTCTGATATGGGGGATACCTCTATATGATATGGGGGATACCTCTCTCTGATATGGGGGATACCTATCTCAGATATGGGGGATACCTCTCTCTGATATGGGGGATACCTCTCTCTAATATGGGGGATACCTCTCTCTAATATGGGGGATGCCTCTTTCTGATATGGGGGATACCTCTCTCTGATATGGGGGATACCTCTCTCTGATATGGGGGATACCTCTCTCTGATATGGGGGATACCTCTCTCTGATATGGGGGATACCTGTTTCTGATATGGGGGATACCTCTCTCTGATATGGGGGATACCTCTTTCGGAACACGCAGAAACCTGAACAGCTATTTTTATTGCACTCGAATAAAATAATATAAACGTAAATGCAAAATATATTTTTTCTCTCTCTCACTCTCTCTCTCTCTCTCACTCTCTCTCTCTCTCACTCTCTCTCTCTCACTCTGTCTCTCTCTCACTCTGTCTCTCTCTCTCTCACTCTCTGTCTGTCTGTCTTTCCCTCTCCCCTCTCTCTCTCTCACTCTGTCTGTCTGTCTTTCCTTCTCCCTCTCTCTCTCTCTCTCTCTCTCACTCTGTCTTTCCCTCTCCTCTCTCTCTCTCTCACTCTCTGTCTGTCTGTCTTTCCTTCTCCCTCTCTCTCTCTCTCTCTCTCACTCTGTCTTTCCCTCTCTCTCTCCCTAACCAAGTACTAAAGTGATGTTAAAACCCAACAAACATAACCGGGCCCCAGCCAGTTATACCTTTCCTCGCTCTTCCTCCTCAGCTCGCGGTGTTGTGCTCATCTCATTTCCATCTGGGAGGATAATTAGCTATTTCCTCCGGCGAACAGCTGAGCGCGGCCAACGGCCCGCCAGAGACTGAAGAAGCTCATTTGACTTTCCCGCGCGCGCCAAATTATGGCGGGGAAACGTTGGCGTCTTTGGCGGGAACACCTCCCAGGAGGCGACGGCTGAGTACTGACCCAGTCAGAGCTGGGCTAGTGTGTCTGACAAAAGCCGGATCAACCAGGCTGTGATGGATGGATATGTGGGCCGGCGAGCCGCCAGCAGCAGCAACAACAGCCCGGTTGAGCAGGCAAGCCTGGCCCAGGGCCGCCAGAAGCAACAACAGTCCTGTTGGGCAAGCAAGCCTGTCCCAGGGCCGCTAACAGCATCAACAGCCTGGTTGACCAGACAAGTCTGGCTCAGGGCCAGAAGCAGCATCAAGAGCCTTGTTGACTAGATAATCCTGGCTGATATATATATATATATATATATATATATATATATATATATATATATATATATATATATATATATATATATATATATATATATATATGTGTATATATATATATATATGTATATATATATATATATATATATATATATATATATATATAAATATATATATATATATATATATATATATATATCTATATATATATATATATATATATAGATATATATATATATATATATATATTTATATATATATATATATATATATATATATATATATATATGTATATATATATATATGTATATACATATATATATATATATATATATATATATATGTATATATATATATATGTAGGTAGTAGGTTGGTAGACAGCAACCACCCAGGGAAGTACTACCGTCCTGCCAGATGACTGTGAAACAGAATCCTGTAACTGTTTTGCATGATGGTAGCATTGCTGGTTTCTTTTTCTATCTCATAAACACGCTAGATAACAGGGATATCTTGCTACTCCTACTTACACTTTGGTCACACTTCACAGACACGCACATGCATATATATATACATACATCTAGGTTTTTCTCCGTTTTCTAAATAGTTCTTGTTCCTCTTTATTTCTTCTATTGTCCATGGGGAAGTGGAAAAGAATCTTTCCTCCGTAAGCCATGCGTGTCGTATGAGGCGACTAAAATGCCGGGAGCAATGGGCTAGTAACCCCTTCTCCTGTAGACAATTACTAAAAAAGAGAAGAAGAAAAACTTTATAAAACTGGGATGCTTGAATGTGGGTGGATGTAGTGCGGATGACAAGAAACAGATGATTGCTGATTGTAATGAATGAAAAGAAGTTGGATGTCCTGGCCCTAAGCGAAACAAAGCTGAAGGGGGTAGGGGAGTTTCGGTGGGGGGAAATAAATGGGATTAAATCTGGAGTATCTGAGAGAGTTAGAGCAAAGGAAGGGATAGCAGTAATGTTGAATGATCAGTTATGGAAGGAGAAAAGAGAATATGAATGTGTAAATTCAAGAATTATGTGGATTAAAGTAAAGGTTGGATGCGAGAAGTGGGTCATAATAAGCGTGTATGCACCTGGAGAAGAGAGGAATGCAGAGGAGAGAGAGAGATTTTGGGAGATGTTAAGTGAATGTATAGGAGCCTTTGAACCAAGTGAGAGAGTAATTGTGGTAGGGGACCTGAATGCTAAAGTAGGAGAAACTTTTAGAGAGGGTGTGGTAGGTAAGTTTGGGGTGCCAGGTGTAAATGATAATGGGAGCCCTTTGATTGAATTTTGTATAGAAAGGGGTTTAGTTATAGGTAATACATATTTTAAGAAAAAGAGGATAAATAAGTATACAAGATATGATGTAGGGCGAAATGACAGTAGTTTGTTGGATTATGTATTGGTAGATAAAAGACTGTTGAGTAGACTTCAGGATGTACATGTTTATAGAGGGGCCACAGATATATCAGATCACTTTCTAGTTGTAGCTACACTGAGAGTAAAAGGTAGATGGGATACAAAGAGAATAGAAGCATCAGGGAAGAGAGAGGTGAAGGTTTATAAACTAAAAGAGGAGGCAGTTAGGGTAAGATATAAACAGCTATTGGAGGATAGATGGGGTAATGAGAGCATAGGCAATGGGATCGAAGAGGTATGGGGTAGGTTTAAAAATGTAGTGTTAGAGTGTTCAGCAGAAGTTTGTGGTTACAGGAAAGTGGGTGCGGGAGGGAAGAGGAGCGATTGGTGGAATGATGATGTGAAGAGAGTAGTAAGGGAGAAAAAATTAGCATATGAGAAGGTTTTACAAAGTAGAAGTGATGCAAGGAGGGAAGAGTATATGGACTAAAAGAGAGAGGTTAAGAGAGTGGTGAAGCAATGTAAAAAGAGAGCAAATGAGAGAGTGGGTGAGATGTTATCAACAAATTTTGTTGAAAATAAGAAAAAGTTTTGGAGTGAGATTAACAAGTTAAGAAAGCCTAGAGAACAAATGGATTTGTCAGTTAAAAATAGGAGAGGAGAGTTATTAAATGGAGAGTTAGAGGTATTGGGAAGATGGAGGGAATATTTTGAGGAATTGTTAAATGTTGATGAAGATAGGGAAGCTGTGATTTCGTGTATAGGGCAAGGAGGAACAACATCTTGTAGGAGTGAGGAAGAGCCATTTGTGAGTGTGGGGGAAGTTCGTGAGGCAGTAGGTAAAATGAAAAGGGGTAAGGCAGCCGGGATTGATGGGATAAAGATAGAAATGTTAAAAGCAGGTGGGGATATAGTTTTGGAGTGGTTAGTGCAATTATTTAATAAATGTATGGAAGAGGGTAAGGTACCTAGGGATTGGCAGAGAGCATGCATAGTTCCTTTGTATAAAGGCAAAAGGGATAAAAGAGAGTGCAAAAATTATAGGGGGATAAGTCTGTTGAGTATACCTGGCAAAGTGTATGGTAGAGTTATTATTGAAAGAATTAAGAGTAAGACGGAGAATAGGATAGCAGATGAACAAGGAGGCTTTAGGTGTTTACAGTGAAACATATAAGTGAACAGTATTTAGATAAGGCTAAAGAGGTCTTTGTGGCATTTATGGATTTGGAAAAGGCGTATGACAGGGTGGATAGGGGGGCAATGTGGCAGATGTTGCAGGTGTATGGTGTAGGAGGTAGGTTACTGAAAGCAGTGAAGAGTTTTTACGAGGATAGTGAGGCTCAAGTTAGAGTAAGTAGGAAAGAGGGAAATTATTTCCCAGTAAAAGTAGGCCTCAGACAAGGATGTGTGATGTCACCGTGGTTGTTTAATATATTTATAGATGGGGTTGTAAGAGAAGTAAATGCGAGGGTCTTGGCAAGAGGCGTGGAGTTAAAAGATAAAGAATCACACATAAAGTGGGAGTTGTCACAGTTGCTCTTTGCTGATGACACTGTGCTCTTGGGAGATTCTGAAGAGAAGTTGCAGAGATTGGTGGATGAATTTGGTAGGGTGTGCAAAAGAAGAAAATTGAAAGTGAATACAGGAAAGAGTAAGGTTATGAGGATAACAAAAAGATTAGGTGATGAAAGATTGGATATCAGATTGGAGGGAGAGAGTATGGAGGAGGTGAATGTATTCAGATATTTGGGAGTGGACGTGTCAGCGGATGGGTCTATGAAAGATGAGGTGAATCATAGAATTGATGAGGGAAAAGGGTGAGTGGTGCACTTAGGAGTCTGTGGAGACAAAGAACTTTGTCCTTGGAGGCAAAGAGGGGAATGTATGAGAGTATAGTTTTACCAACGCTCTTATATGGGTGTGAAGCATGGGTGATGAATGTTGCAGCGAGGAGAAGGCTGCAGGCAGTGGAGATGTCATGTCTGAGAGCAATGTGTGGTGTGAATATAATGCAGAGAATTCGTAGTTTGGAAGTTAGGAGGAGGTGTGGGATTACCAAAACTGTTGTCCAGAGGGCTGAGGAAGGGTTGTTGAGGTGGTTCGGACATGTGGAGAGAATGGAGCGAAACAGAATAACTTCAAGAGTGTATCAGTCTGTAGTGGAAGGAAGGCGGGGTAGGGGTCGGCCTAGGAAAGGTTGGAGGGAGGGGGTAAAGGAGGTTTTGTGTGCGAGGGGCTTGGTCTTCCAGCAGGCATGCGTGAGCGTGTTTGATAGGAGTGAATGGAGACAAATGGTTTTTAATACTTGACGTGCTGTTGGAGTGTGAGCAAAGTAACATTTATGAAGGGGTTCAGGGAAACCGGCAGGCCGGACTTGAGTCCTGGAGATGGGAAGTACAGTGCCTGCACTCTGAAGGAGGGGTGTTAATGTTGCAGTTTAAAAACTGTAGTGTAAAGCACCCTTCTGGCAAGACAGTGATGGAGTGAATGATGGTGAAAGTTTTTCTTTTTCGGGCCACCCTGCCTTGGTGGGAATCGGCCAGTGTGATAATAAATAATAATAATATAAATATATATATATATATATATATATATATATATATATATATATATATATATATATATATATATATATATATATATATATGATAGCAGTAATGTTGAATGATCAGTTATGGAAGGAGAAAAGAGAATATGAATGTGTAAATTCAAGAATTATGTGGATTAAAGTAAAGGTTGGATGCGAGAAGTGGGTCATAATAAGCGTGTATGCACCTGGAGAAGAGAGGAATGCAGAGGAGAGAGAGAGATTTTGGGAGATGTTAAGTGAATGTATAGGAGCCTTTGAACCAAGTGAGAGAGTAATTGTGGTAGGGGACCTGAATGCTAAAGTAGGAGAAACTTTTTGAGAGGGTGTGGTAGGTAAGTCTGGGGTGCCAGGTGTAAATGATAATGGGAGCCCTTTGATTGAATTTTGTATAGAAAGGGGTTTAGTTATAGGTAATACATATTTTATGAAAAAGAGGATAAATAAGTATACAAGATATGATGTAGGGCGAAATGACAGTAGTTTGTTGGATTATGTATTGGTAGATAAAAGACTGTTGAGTAGACTTCAGGATGTACATGTTTATAGAGGGGCCACAGATATATCAGATCACTTTCTAGTTGTAGCTACTCTGAGAGTAAAAGGTAGATGGGATACAAAGAGAATAGAAGCATCAGGGAAGAGAGAGGTGAAGATTTATAAACTAAAAGAGGAGGCAGTTAGGGTAAGATATAAACAGCTATTGGAGGATAGATGGGGTAATGAGAGCATAGGCAATGGGATCGAAGAGGTATGGGGTAGGTTTAAAAATGTAGTGTTAGAGTGTTGAGCAGAAGTTTGTGGTTACAGGAAAGTGGGTGCGGGAGGGAAGAGGAGCGATTGGTGGAATGATAATGTGAAGAGAGTAGTAAGGGAGAAAAAATTAGCATATGAGAAGTTTTTACAAAGTAGAAGTGATGCAAGGAGGGAAGAGTATATGGAGAAAAAGAGAGAGGTTAAGAGAGTGGTGAAGCAATGTAAAAAGAGAGCAAATGAGAGAGTGGGTGAGATGTTATCAACAAATTTTGTTGAAAATAAGAAAAAGTTTTGGAGTGAGATTAACAAGTTAAGAAAGCCTAGAGAACAAATGGATTTGTCAGTTAAAAATAGGAGAGGAGAGTTATTAAATGGAGAGTTAGAGGTATTGGGAAGATGGAGGGAATATTTTGAGAAACTCTTAAATGTTGATGAAGATAGGGAAGCTGTGATTTCGTGTATAGGGCAAGGAGGAACAACATCTTGTAGGAGTGAGGAAGAGCCAGTTGTGAGTGTGGGGGAAGTTCGTGAGGCAGTAGGTAAAATGAAAGGGGGTAAGGCAGCCGGGATTGATGAGATAAAGATAGAAATGTTAAAAGCAGGTGGGGATATAGTTTTGGAGTGGTTGGTGCAATTATTTAATAAATGTATGGAAGAGGGTAAGGTACCTAGGGATTGGCAGAGAGCATGCATAGTTCCTTTGTATAAAGGCAAAGGGGATAAAAGAGAGTGCAAAAATTATAGGGGGATAAGTCTGTTGAGTATACCTGGCAAAGTGTATTGTAGAGTTATTATTGAAAGAATTAAGAGTAAGACGGAGAATAGGATAGCAGATGAACAAGGAGGCTTTAGGAAAGGTAGGGGGTGTGTGGACCAGGTGTTTACAGTGAAACATATAAGTGAACAGTATTTAGATAAGGCTAAAGAGGTCTTTGTGGCATTTATGGATTTGGAAAAGGCGTATGACAGGGTGGATAGGGGGGCAATGTGGCAGATGTTGCAGGTGTATGGTGTAGGAGGTAGGTTACTGAAAGCAGTGAAGAGTTTTTACGAGGATAGTGAGGCTCAAGTTAGAGTAAGTAGGAAAGAGGGAAATTATTTCCCAGTAAAAGTAGGCCTCAGACAAGGATGTGTGATGTCACCGTGGTTGTTTAATATATTTATAGATGGGGTTGTAAGAGAAGTAAATGCGAGGGTCTTGGCAAGAGGCGTGGAGTTAAAAGATAAAGAATCACACATAAAGTGGGAGTTGTCACAGTTGCTCTTTGCTGATGACACTGTGCTCTTGGGAGATTCTGAAGAGAAGTTGCAGAGATTGGTGGATGAATTTGGTAGGGTGTGCAAAAGAAGAAAATTGAAAGTGAATACAGGAAAGAGTAAGGTTATGAGGATAACAAAAAGATTAGGTGATGAAAGATTGGATATCAGATTGGAGGGAGAGAGTATGGAGGAGGTGAATGTATTCAGATATTTGGGAGTGGACGTGTCAGCGGATGGGTCTATGAAAGATGAGGTGAATCATAGAATTGATGAGTGGAAAAGGGTGAGTGGTGCACTTAGGAGTCTGTGGAGACAAAGAACTTTGTCCTTGGAGGCAAAGAGGGGAATGTATGAGAGTATAGTTTTACCAACGCTCTTATATGGGTGTGAAGCATGGGTGATGAATGTTGCAGCGAGGAGAAGGCTGCAGGCAGTGGAGATGTCATGTCTGAGAGCAATGTGTGGTGTGAATATAATGCAGAGAATTCGTAGTTTGGAAGTTAGGAGGAGGTGTGGGATTACCAAAACTGTTGTCCAGAGGCCTGAGGAAGGGTTGTTGAGGTGGTTCGGACATGTGGAGAGAATGGAGCGAAACAGAATAACTTCAAGAGTGTATCAGTCTGCAGTGGAAGGAAGGCGGGGTAGGGGTCGGCCTAGGAAAGGTTGGAGGGAGGGGGTAAAGGAGGTTTTGTGTGCGAGGGGCTTGGTCTTCCAGCAGGCATGCGTGAGCGTGTTTGATAGGAGTGAATGGAGACAAATGGTTTTTAATACTTGACGTGCTGTTGGAGTGTGAGCAAAGTAACATTTATGAAGGGGTTCAGGGAAACCGGCAGGCCGGACTTGAGTCCTGGAGATGGGAAGTACAGTGCCTGCACTCTGAAGGAGGGGTGTTAATGTTGCAGTTTAAAAACTGTAGTGTAAAGCACCCTTCTGGCAAGACAGTGATGGAGTGAATGATGGTGAAAGTTTTTCTTTTTCGGGCCACCCTGCCTTGGTGGGAATCGGCCAGTGTGATAATAAATAATAATAATATAAATATATATATATATATATATATATATATATATATATATATATATATATATATATATATATATATATATATATATATATATATATATGAGAGAGGGAGCCTGGCGTTGTACTGTGTGTACTCTGATGCCAAGTTTACAGGATCGAATTCTGCTGTCAGGTTTAATCCGTGGAAAATATATTCAATTCTTTGGATTAAGATCCCTTCACCAGCATCAAAGCAACATTGGTCAGTCTGTTCACCATCATAACGGAACACTGAACAGTCTGTTCACCTTTATAACAGAACACTGCCCAGCCTGTTCACCTTCATAGCAGAACACTGAACAGCCTGTTCACCTTCATAACAGAGCACTGCCCAGCCTGCTCACCTTCATAACAGAACATTGAACAGTCTGTTCACCTTCACTCGCAACAAACACACATCTAAACTTGCCTAATCCTGCCCAGTTATCCCAGAACGGCCGCTATCCGGATAAACTCGCGTTTCTCTACTCTTAAACGGCTTCTATTTTATCCGGCTCTCGGATATTAGCCCCATAAGCGCCTCGTTTAACCGAAATATTCTTTTATATAAGTTTTCCCGGACTCTGTGAGGACACGTAAATCCTGTATTCTTACGTAGTGATTTTTTCTTCCCTTCAATGGGCATTTTAATCGACACGGCAGATTTATGGAACGGATGTGAGCCGGTCCGGTTAAGGTGAAAACCGTATTTTCCGCACCAGAGGAAATTTGGCTTTGTGTACGTGTAATGTATGGTAGGCTTGTTGACACCTGGTGTGCGTGTGTGTGTGTGTGTGTGTGTTTGTGTGTGTGTGTGTGTGTGTGTGTGTGTGTGTGTGTGTGTGGGTGTATGTAGTCACCTAGTTGTGGTTGCAGGGGTCGATTCACAGCTCTTGACCCCGCCTCTTCACTGGTCGCTACTGAGTCACTCTTCCCGCTCTTTGAGCTTTATCATACCTCTTCTTCAAGCTATGTATGGATCCTGCCTCCACTACATCACTTCCCAAACTATTCCACTTCGACAACTTTGTGACTGAAGAAATACTTCCTAACATCCCTGTGATCCATCTGGGTTTTCAACTTCCAACTGTGACCCCTTGTTGCTGTGTCCCATCTCAGGAACATTCTGTGTTTATCCACCTTGTCAAATCCTCTTAGTAATTTATATGCCGTTATCATGTCCTCCCTATCTCTCCTGTCCTCCAGTGTCGTCAGGTCGATTTCCCTTAACCTCTCCTCGTAGGACATACCTCTTAGCTCTGGGACTATTCTTGTTGCAAGCACTTGCACTTTCTCTAGTTTCTTTGCGTGCTTGGCTAGGTGTGGGTTCCAAACTATTGCTGCATACTTCAATATGGGCCTAAAGTACACAGTGTACAAGGTCCTGAACGATTCCTTATGAAGATATTAGAATGCTGTTCTTAGGTTTGGTAGCCGCCCGTATGCTGCTGCAGTTATTTGGTTAACGTGCGCCTCAGATGTGCCCGGTGTTATACTCACCCAAAGATCTTTTTTCTTGAGTGAGGTTTGTAGTCTCTGGCCCCCCTAGACTGTACTCCGTCTGCAGTCTTCTTTGCTCTTTCCTAATCTTCGTGACTTTGCACTTGGTGGGGTTGAACTCCAGGAGCCAATTGCTGGACCAAGACTGCAGCCTGTCCAGATCCCTTTGTAGTTTTACCTGGACCTCGTCTGACTGAATTCTTCTCATCAACTTCACATCATCTGCAAACAGGGACACTTTGGAGTCTACTCCTTCTGTCATGTCGTTCACTAATACCAGAAACAGCACCTGTCCTAGGACTGACCCCTGTGGAACCCCACTCGTCCCAAGCGCCCACTGTGTGTGTGTGTGTGTGTGTGTGCGCGTGTGTGTGTGTGTGTGCGTGTGTGTGTGTGTGTGTGTGTGTGTGTGTGTGTCTAACCTTGTCGCAAACCTTTGTACTTTCTCTAGTTTCTTGACGTGCTTTATCAAGTGCGGGTTCCAAACAGGTGCTGCATACTCCAGTATGGGCCTGACATACACGGTGTACAGTGTCTTGAATGATTCCTTACTAAGGTATCGGAATGCTGTTCTCAGGTTTGCCAGGCGCCCATATGCTGCAGCAGTTATCTGATTGATGTGTGCTCGGTGTTATACTCACCCCAAGATCTTTCTCCTTGAGTGAGGTTTGCAGTCTTTGGCCACCTAGCCTATACTCTGTCTGTGGTCTTCTGTGCCCTTCCCCTATCTTCATGACTTTGCATTTGGCAGGATTAAATTCGAGAAGCCATTTGCTGGACCAGGTGTCCAGTCTGTCAGGTCTCTTTGAAGTCCTGCCTGGTCCTCATCAGATTTAATTCTCCTCATTAACTTCACATCATCTGCAAACAGGGACAATTCTGAGTCTAACCCTTCCGTCATGTCGTTCACATATACCAAAAATAGCACTGGTCCTAGGACCGACCCCTGTGGGACCGCTCGTCACAGGTGCCCACTGTGATACATCATTACGTACCATGACTCGTTGTTGCCTCCTGTCAGGTATGTGTGTGTGTGTGTGTGTGTGTGTGTGTGTGTGTGTGTGACTTTTCTCATCTATTTTATACATATTGATGCAGTTTTTGTCTTATTCGTTTTTTTTCTGTTATTCTGATTTTAAGTAAACGGATTTGAAAAAAAAGAGCGACAGAGCTAGTGACTGTAGCTCAATTTTCTTCAACACACACACACACACACACACACACACACACACACACACACACACACACACACACACACACACAAAGACACCTGTTATTTGCATCTTTCAATCGTCTTTAATCTTGGAAAAATATACGCAATACAAAGAATACAAGAACAATAGGATTGATCTACCATGTTGTGAACAATGTCTGCTTTGTATGCTCTTGTTGCATTGTGAAGGAGAAGGAGGACATTCATTGTCACTTGAGGATCTTTCTCACTCAGTTACCGACGTTCACTTGATGTCGCAGCGATAATTTCTGGTGCTACACATTTACGGTTCTACCGCAAAAACAACAAAAAAAAACAAGATTAAAGGAAATAGAACAATGCAGATTTTCTTTTTGCTTTTCCATTATTCCCCGCGCGGGGGGGGGGGGGGCGCGAGCACATGTGCTCAGTCTGATGATTAAATCTGGTGTTTTTTCAATAACATATAAGATTTTAAATGCCTGTCAGATTTTCTGCACTTGTAGCAGTTTTCTCAGTGTAAAATATTTGTCATGATTTATGAAATGGTCCTAATGTATGATCATAAATATATATATATATATATATATATATATATATATATATATATATATATATATATATATATATATATATATATATATATATATATATATATATACAGTTGTCCCTCGTTTTTCGTAATTAATCCGTTCCTGGAGGAGCTACTATAAATGAAATTTACGATTTGCGAATCAATTTTCCCCATAAGAAATAATGTAAATACAATTAATCCGTTTCTGACACTCAGAAGTATTAAAACAAAAAAAATTTTTCCATGAAATATACATATAGTACATAAACAATACAATGGGAAATGATGAATGAAACATTAACAGCATAACTCTTACCTTTATTGGAGATTCTTCTTAGTGTATGGGAGACTGGAGGAGGAGAGAGATTGGATTGTTTACAGTTTGGAAGGGGAATCCCCTTCCAGCAACACCTCAGGTACCAATTGCTTCTCTGGGGTTGCTTCTCTTCTCTGTTTCTTAATGCCACTAGGACCACCTTGAGAGTCACTCTAGTCCTGTCTCGCAAAGTAACTGTGGAGAGAGCTCTGTTTCTGGCGTCTATTTAACACTTCCCTAAAATTGCCCAAGACTTTGTCACTGTACATATTTCTCACCTTCTTTACCACAGGCTTGGCACTAGGAGATTTCATTGGAGCCATGGTAGCTTATTTAATAATTGGAAGCACTAAAATTAGCGGAATATTATGAAATATTTCGTAGGAGCACTTTAGGGGACCTTCACTCACGGGTAAACAATGCCAGACTGGCTGGGTAGGGAGGCCGCCCCGGCTCACACCGTGGGTACGCGTCCCGGACGAACTACTATCGCGAGTCAACCTATGAAAAGCGAGTCCATGTTTATACGAAAATACCCCTATGATTGGCGAAATTTACGATTGCCGAGAACTACGAAAATCGAGGGACCACTGAATATATATATATATATATATATATATATATATATATATATATATATATATATATATATATATATATATATATATATATATATATATACATATATATATATATATATATATATATATATATATATATATATATATATATATATATATATATATATATATATATATATATATATATATATAAATATATAGAGGTAGTAGGTTGGTAGACAGCAACCACCCAGGGAAGTACTTTGCCATTTCTTCTATTGTCCATGGGGGAAGTGGAAAAGAATCTTTCCTCCGTAAGCCATGCGTGTCGTATGAGGCGACTAAAATGCCGGGAGCAATGGGCTAGTAACCCCTTCTCCTGTATACAATTACTAAAAAAGAGAAGAAGAAAAACTTTATAAAACTGGGTTGCTTAAATGTGCGTGGATGTAGTGCGGATGACAAGAAACAGATGATTGCTGATGTTATGAATGAAAAGAAGTTGGATGTCCTGGCCCTAAGCGAAACAAAGCTGAAGGGGGTAGGAGAGTTTCAGTGGGGGGAAATAAATGGGATTAAATCTGGAGTATCTGAGAGAGTTAGAGCAAAGGAAGGGGTAGCAGTAATGTTGAATGATCAGTTATGGAAGGAGAAAAGAGAATATGAATGTGTAAATTCAAGAATTATGTGGATTAAAGTAAAGGTTGGATGCGAGAAGTGGGTCATAATAAGCGTGTATGCACCTGGAGAAGAGAGGAATGCAGAGGAGAGAGAGAGATTTTGGGAGATGTTAAGTGAATGTATAGGAGCCTTTGAACCAAGTGAGAGAGTAATTGTGGTAGGGGACCTGAATGCTAAAGTAGGAGAAACTTTTAGAGAGGGTGTGGTAGGTAAGTTTGGGGGTGCCAGGTGTAAATGATAATGGGAGCCCTTTGATTGAACTTTGTATAGAAAGGGGTTTAGTTATAGGTAATACATATTTTAAGAAAAAGAGGATAAATAAGTATACAAGATATGATGTAGGGCGAAATGACAGTAGTTTGTTGGATTATGTATTGGTAGATAAAAGACTGTTGAGTAGACTTCAGGATGTACATGTTTATAGAGGGGCCACATATATATCAGATCACTTTCTAGTTGTAGCTACACTGAGAGTAAAAGGTAGATGGGATACAAGGAGAATAGAAGCATCAGGGAAGAGAGAGGTGAAGGTTTATAAACTAAAAGAGGAGGCAGTTAGGGTAAGATATAAACAGCTATTGGAGGATAGATGGGCTAATGAGAGCATAGGCAATGGGGTCGAAGAGGTATGGGGTAGGTTTAAAAATGTAGTGTTAGAGTGTTCAGCAGAAGTTTGTGGTTACAGGAAAGTGGGTGCGGGAGGGAAGAGGAGCGATTGGTGGAATGATGATGTAAAGAGAGTAGTAAGGGAGAAAAAGTTAGCATATGAGAAGTTTTTACAAAGTAGAAGTGATGCAAGGAGGGAAGAGTATATGGAGAAAAAGAGAGAGGTTAAGAGAGTGGTGAAGCAATGTAAAAAGAGAGCAAATGAGAGAGTGGGTGAGATGTTATCAACAAATTTTGTTGAAAATAAGAAAAAGTTTTGGAGTGAGATTAACAAGTTAAGAAAGCCTAGAGAACAAATGGATTTGTCAGTTAAAAATAGGAGAGGAGAGTTATTAAATGGAGAGTTAGAGGTATTGGGAAGATGGAGGGAATATTTTGAGGAATTGTTAAATGTTGATGAAGATAGGGAAGCTGTGATTTCGTGTATAGGGCAAGGAGGAATAACATCTTGTAGGAGTGAGGAAGAGCCAGTTGTGAGTGTGGGGGAAGTTCGTGAGGCAGTAGGTAAAATGAAAGGGGGTAAGGCAGCCGGGATTAATGGGATAAAGATAGAAATGTTAAAAGCAGGTGGGGATATAGTTTTGGAGTGGTTGGTGCAATTATTTAATAAATGTATGGAAGAGGGTAAGGTACCTAGGGATTGGCAGAGAGCATGCATAGTTTCTTTGTATAAAGGCAAAGGAGATAAAAGAGAGTGCAAAAATTATAGGGGGATAAGTCTGTTGAGTATACCTGGCAAAGTGTATGGTAGAGTTATTATTGAAAGAATTAAGAGTAACACGGAGAATAGGATAGCAGATGAACAATGAGGCTTTAGGAAAGGTAAGGGGTGTGTGGACCAGGTGTTTGCAGTGAAACATATAAGTGAACAGTATTTAGATAAGGCTAAAGAGGTCTTTGTGGCATTTATGGATTTGGAAAAGGCGTATGACAGGGTGGATAGGGGGGCAATGTGGCAGATGTTGCAGGTGTATGGTGTAGGAGGTAGGTTACTGAAAGCAGTGAAGAGTTTTTACGAGGATAGTGAGGCTCAAGTTAGAGTATGTAGGAAAGAGGGAAATTATTTCCCAGTAAAAGTAGGCCTTAGACAAGGATGTGTGATGTCACCGTGTATTACAACCTTGGATTTCAAATGGCCTGTTATCCCAGGTGTAATGGGAGCAAATAAACACAGTAGAAAAAGTTTAGACTTATATTATCCTTCACCAATTTATAACAGCAATATGTACACTATGTACAGAGATAAATATAGTGCACTCCACGGTAAGCAAAGCAGAAAGAGAAGCCACAAGATAGCAGACCGTGCTTCAACCAGCTCTAGAATGGGAATGACAAGGGCAGACAGGAGAGCGGTATCCACATAACCTCTGCGATTGTCAATCCCACCTTCTTATTGGCTAGAACCTGGTCACTAGTTGAACGATGGGGCCCCATCATCAACTCTTAGCAACCTGGTTCGCTGGTTGGGGGAGATAGCCTGTAAATGAGGGTGTGTCCATGCGCCGAATAAAGGTTACGTACTCTTTGCATGCCACACCGTGGTTGTTTAATATATTTATAGATGGGGTTGTAAGAGATGTAAATGCGAGGGTCTTGGCAAGAGGCGTGGAGTTAAAAGATAAAGAATCACACATAAAGTGGGAGTTGTCACAGTTGCTCTTTGCTGATGACATTGTGCTCTTGGGAGATTCTGAAGAGAAGTTGCAGAGATTGGTGGATGAATTTGGTAGGGTGTGCAAAAGAAGAAAATTGAAAGTGAATACAGGAAAGAGTAAGGTTATGAGGATAACAAAAAGATTAGGTGATGAAAGATTGGATATCAGATTGGAGGGAGAGAGTATGGAGGAGGTGAATGTATTCAGATATTTGGGAGTGGACGTGTCAGCGGATGGGTCTATGAAAGATGAGGTGAATCATAGAATTGATGAGGGGAAAAGGGTGAGTGGTGCACTTAGGAGTCTGTGGAGACAAAGAACTTTGTCCTTGGAGGCAAAGAGGGGAATGTATGAGAGTATAGTTTTACCAACGCTCTTATATGGGTGTGAAGCATGGGTGATGAATGTTGCAGCGAGGAGAAGGCTGGAGGCAGTGGAGATGTCATGTCTGAGAGCATTGTGTGGTGTGAATATAATGCAGAGAATTCGTAGTTTGGAAGTTAGGAGGAGGTGCGGGATTACGAAAACTGTTGTCCAGAGGGCTGAGGAAGGGTTGTTGAGGTGGTTCGGACATGTGGAGAGAATGGAGCGAAACAGAATAACTTCAAGAGTGTATCAGTCTGTAGTGGAAGGAAGGCGGGGTAGGGGTCGGCCTAGGAAAGGTTGGAGGGAGGGGGTAAAGGAGGTTTTGTGTGCGAGGGGCTTGGACTTCCAGCAGGCATGCGTGAGCGTGTTTGATAGGAGTGAATGGAGACAAATGGTTTTTAATACTTGACGTGCTGTTGGAGTGTGAGCAAAGTAACATTATGAAGGGGTTCAGGGAAACCGGCAGGCCGGACTTGAGTCCTGGAGATGGGAAGTACAGTGCCTGCACTCTGAAGGAGGGGTGTTAATGTTGCAGTTTAAAAACTGTAGTGTAAAGCACCCTTCTGGCAAGACAGTGATGGAGTGAATGATGGTGAAAGTTTTTCTTTTCCGGGCCACCCTGCCTTGGTGGGAATCGGCCAGTGTGATAATAATAATAATATATATATATATATATATATATATATATATATATATATATATATATATATATATATATATATATATATATATATATATATATAAAAAAGATCGCAGGAAACATTTGATATCTTATTATGCTATGTAATCTCAGTGATTTTTTTTCATAACAGAAATCTGGAAAGTGACTGAAATATTTCCGTTTTTCACTTTGGTTATATTGCATCTCTCTTGTCAGTCCTGTCTCACCCTCCACCCCTCCTCACCCGTCACCCCTCCTCACCCGTCACCCCGTCCCTCACCCTCCACCCCTCCTCACCCGTCACCCCTCCTCACCCGTCACCCCTCCTCACCCGTCACCCCTCCTCACCCGTCACCCCTCCTCACCCGTCACCCCGTCCCTCACCCTCCACCCCTCCTCACCCGTCACGCCGTCCCTCACCCTCCACCCCTCCTCACCCGTCACCCCGTCCCTCATCCTCCACCCCTCCTCACCCGTCACCCCGTCCCTCACCCTCCACCCCTCCTCACCCGTCACCCCGTCCTTCACCCTCCACCCCTCCTCACCCGTCACCCCGTCCCTCACCCTCCACCCCTCCTCACCCGTCACCCCGTCCCTCACCCTCCACCCCTCCTCACCCGTCACCCCGTCCCTCACCCTCCACCCCTCCTCACCCGTCACCCCGTCCCTCACCCTCCACCCCTCCTCACCCGTCACCCCGTCCCTCACCCTCCACCCCTCCTCACCCGTCAACCCGTCCCTCACCCTGCACCCCTCCTCACCCGTGACCCCGTCCCTCACCCTCCACCCCTCCACACCCGTCACCCCGTCCCTCACCCTCCACCCCTCCTCACCCGTCACCCCGTCCCTCACCCTCCACCCCTCCTCACCCGTCAACCCGTCCCTCACCCTGCACCCCTCCTCACCCGTGACCCCGTCCCTCACCCTCCACCCCTCCTCACCCGTCACGTCGTCCCTCACCCTCCACCCCTCATCACCCGTCACCCCGTCCCTCACCCTCCACCCCTCCTCACCCGTCAACCCGTCCCTCACCCTCCACCCCTCCTCACCCCTCACCCCGTCCCACACCCTCCAACCCTCCTCACCCGTCACGCCGTCCCTCACCCTCCACCCCTCCTCACCCGTCACCCGGTCCCTCACCCTCCACCCCTCCTCACTTGTCACCCCGTCCCTCACCCTCCACCCCTCCTCACCCGTCACCCCGTCCCTCACCCTCCACCCCTCCTCACCCGTCACCCCGTCCCTCACCCTCCACCCCTCCTCACCCGTCACGCCGTCCCTCACCCTCCACCCATCCTCACCCGTCACCCCGTCCCTCACCCTCCACCCCTCCTCACCCGTCACCCCGTCCCTCACCCTCCACCCCTCCTCACCCGTCACGCCGTTCCTCACCCTCCACCCCTCTTCACCCGTCACGCCGTTCCTCACCCTCCACCCCTCCTCACCCGTCACCCCCTACCACACCCTCCACCCCTCCTCACCCATCACCCCGTCCCTCACCCTCCACCCCTCCTCACCCGTCACCCCGTTCCTCACCCTCCACCCCTCCTCACCCGTCACCCCGTCCCTCACCCTCCACCCCTCCTCACCCGTCAACCCGTCCCTCACCCTGCACCCCTCCTCACCCGTGACCCCGTCCCTCACCCTCCACCCCTCCTCACCCGTCACGTCGTCCCTCACCCTCCACCCCTCCTCACCCGTCACCCCGTCCCTCACCCACCCCCCCTCCTCACCCGTCACGTCCTCACCCTCCACCCCTCCTCACCCGTCCCTCACCCTCCACCCCTCATCACCCGTCACCCCGTCCCTCACCCTCCACCCCTCCTCACCCGTCAACCCGTCCCTCACCCTCCACCCCTCCTCACCCGTCACCCCGTCCCTCACCCTCCAACCCTCCTCACCCGTCACGCCGTCCCTCACCCTCCACCCCTCCACACCCGTCACCCGGTCCCTCACCCTCCACCCCTCCTCACTTGTCACCCCGTCCCTCACCCTCCACCCCTCCTCCCCCGTCACCCCGTCCCTCACCCTCCACCCCTCCTCACCCGTCACCCGGTCCCTCACCCTCCACCCCTCCGCACCCGTCACGCCGTCCCTCACCCTCCACCCATCCTCACCCGTCACCCCGTCCCTCACCCTCCACCCCTCCTCACCCGTCACCCCGTCCCTCACCCTCCACCCCTCCTCACCCGTCACCCCGTCCCTCACCCTCCACCCCTCTTCACCCGTCACCCCGTCCCTCACCCTCCACCCCTCCTCACCCGTCACCCCCTCCCACACCCACCACCCCTCCTCACCCATCACCCCGTCCCTCACCCTCCACCCCTCCTCACCCGTCACCCCGTCCCTCACCCTCCACCCCTCCTCACCCGTCACCCCGTCCCTCACCCTCCACCCCTCCTCACCCGTCAACCCGGCCCTCACCCTGCACCCCTCCTCACCCGGGACCCCGTCCCTCACCCTCCACCCCTCCTCACCCGTCACGTCGTCCCTCACCCTCCACCCCTCGTCACCCGTCACCCCGTCCCTCACCCTCCACCCCTCCTCACCCGTCAACCCGTCCCTCACCCTCCACCCCTCCTCACCCGTCACCCCGTCCCTCACCCTCCACCCCTCCTCACCCGTCACGCCGTCCCTCACCCTCCACCCCACCTCACCCGTCACCCCCTCCCTCACCCTCCACCCCACCTCACTTGTCACCCCGTCCCTCACCCTCCACCCCTCCTCACCCGTCACCCCGTCCCTCACCCTCCACCCCTCCTCACCCGTCACCCCGTCCCTCACCCTCCACCCCTCCTCACCCGTCACGCCGTCCCTCACCCTCCACCCCTCCTCACCCGTCACCCCGTCCCTCACCCTCCACCCCTCCTCACCCGTCACCCCGTCCCTCACCCTCCACCCCTCCTCACCCGTCACCCCGTCCCTCACCCTCCACCCCTCCTCACTTGTCACCCCGTCCCTCACCCTCCACCCCTCCTCACCCGTCACCCCGTCCCTCACCCTCCTCCCCTCCTCACCCGTCACCCCGTCCCTCACCCTCCACCCCTCCTCACCCGTCACCCCATCCCTCACCCTCCACCCCTCTTCACCCGTCACGCCGTTCCTCACCCTCCACCCCTCCTCACCCGTCACCCCGTCCCTCACCCTCCACCCCTCCTCACCCGTCACCCCGTCCCTCACCCTCCACCCCTCCTCACCCGTCACCCCGTCCCTCACCCTCCACCCCTCCTCACCCGTCACCCCGTCCCTCACCCTCCACCCCTCCTCACCCGTCACCCCGTCCCTCACCCTCCACCCCTCCTCACCCGTCACCCCGTCCCTCACCCTCCACCCCTCCTCACCCGTCACCCCGTCCCTCACCCTCCACCCCTCCTCACCCGTCACGCCGTCCCTCACCCTCCACCCCTCCTCACCCGTCACCCCGTCCCTCACCCTCCACCCCTCCTCACCCGTCACCCCGTCCCTCACCCTCCACCCCTACTCACCCGTCACCCCGTCCCTCACCCTCCACCCCTCCTCACCCGTCACCCGTCCCTCACCCTCCACCCCTCCTCACCCGTCACCCCGTCCCTCACCCTCCACCCCTCCTCACCCGTCACCCCCCCTCCCTCACCCTCCACCCCTCCTCACCCGTCACCCCGTCCCTCACCCTCCACCCCTCCTCACCCGTCACCCCGTCCCTCACCCTCCACCACTCCTCACCCGTCACGCCGTCCCTCACCCTCCACCCCTCCTCACCCGTCACCCCGTCCCTCACCCTCCACCCCTCCTCACCCGTCACCCCGTCCCTCACCCTCCACCCCTCCTCACTCACCCGTCAACCCGTCACTCACCCTCCACCCCTCCTCACCCGTCACGCCGTCCCTCACCCTCCACCACTCCTCACCCGTCACCCCGTCCCTCACCCTCCACCCCTCCTCACCCGTCACCCCGTCCCTCACCCTCCACCCCTCCTCACCCGTCACCCCGTTCCTCACCCTCCACCCCTCCTCACTCACCCTCCATCTCTCCTCACACACCCGTCACCCCCTCCCTCACCCTCCACCCCTCCTTCACCCTCCCCACCTCACCCTCCACCGCCTCCTTCACCCTCACCCCCTCACTCACCCTCCACCCCTCACTCACCCTTCACCCCCTCACTCACCCTCCACCACCTCCTTCACCCTCTACCCCCTCAATCACCCTCCACTCCCTCAATCACCGTTCACCCCCTCACTCACCCTCCACCACCTCTTTCGCCCTCCACCCCCTCACTTACCCTCCACCACCTCACTCACCCTCCACCCCCTCACTCGCCCTCCACCCCCTCACTCACCCTCCACCACCTCACTCACCCTCCACCCCCTCACTCACCCTCCACCACCTCCTTCACCCTCCACCCCTCACTCACCCTCCACCCCCCTCACTCACCCTTCACCACCTCCTTTCCCCTCCACCCCCTCACACACCCTCCACCACCTCCGTCACCCTCCACCCCCCTCACTCACCCTCCACCCCCTCACTCACGCTTCACCCCCTCAATCAACCTCCACCACCTCCTTCACCCTCCACCCCCCTCACTCACCCTCCACCCCTTCACTCTCCCTCTACTCCCTCACACACCCTCCACCCCGTCAGTCACCCTCCACCCCCTCACACTCCCTCTACCCCGTCACTCACCCTCCACCCCCTCACTCACCCTCCACCCCCTCACTCACCCTCCACCCCCTCCATCACCCTCCACCCCCTCACTCGCCCTCCACCCCCTCACTCACCCTTCACCACCTCCGTTCCCCTCCACCCCCTCACTCACCCTCCACCACCTCCTTCACCCTCCACCCCTCACTCACCCTCCACCCCCTCACTCACCCTTCACCACCTCCTTTCCCCTCCACCCCCTCACTCACCCTCCACCCCCTCACTCACCCTTCACCCCCCTCACTCACCCTCCACCCCCTCACTCACCCTTCACCCCCTCACTCACCCTCCACCACCTCCTTCACCCTCCACCCCCCTCACTCACCCTCCACCCCTTCACTCTCCCTCTACTCCCTCACACACCCTCCACCCCGTCAGTCACCCTCCACCCCCACACACCCCCTCCACCCCTCACTCACCCTCCACCCCCTCACTCACCCTCCACCCCTTCAGTCTCCCTCCACTCCCTCACACCCTCCACCCCGTCACTCACCCTCCACCCCCTCACACACCCTCTACCCCGTCACTCACCCTCCACCACTTCCTTCACCCTCCACCCCTTCACTCTCCCTCCACTCCCTCACACACCCTCTACCCCGTCACTCACCCTCCACCCCTCACTCACCCTCCACCCCCTCACTCACCCTCCACCACCTGCTGCGTCCATCAATAACACCCTGCTCGATATTACTGAGATAATCAGCTGACTGGCCCTACGAAGACATCTGTGTCGTGTCTTTCTCTCTTTCTCTCTCTCTCTCTCTCTCTCTCTCTCTCTCTCTCTCTCTCTCTCTCTCTCTCCTTTACACTCTATAATACGTTGAGAAGCTAAACAAGTTAAATTAACGCAGACATATGCGCTACCAGCAGGACGTACCATCACACAAATAACCCGCACATAGAAGAGAGGAGCTTACGACGACGTTTCGGTCCGACTTTGACCATTTACAAAGTCACACTAACGAGAAGTAGAGCAGGACGGGTATATATAGGCAGGAAGAGGTAGTGGTAGTAGTAGTAGTAGTAGTAGTAGTAGTAGTAGTAGTAGTAGTAGTAGTAGTAGTAGTAGTGGAGGAGATGGAAGGAAGTAGTAATGGGGAAGTAAGGAGGAGGAGCCAATCAAATACGAAGAAAGGGGAGCACTGCAATGGAGGTAGGTGCCCACAAGGGAGCTAGGTGCCCACAAGGGAGCTA
Organism: Cherax quadricarinatus; assembly: GCF_038502225.1. Taxonomy (NCBI): domain Eukaryota; kingdom Metazoa; phylum Arthropoda; class Malacostraca; order Decapoda; family Parastacidae; genus Cherax; species Cherax quadricarinatus. Next base: position 36,415,694 of record NC_091302.1, on the reverse strand, counting down.
GGTGCCCACAAGGGTGCTAGATGCCCACAAGGGAGCTAGGTGCCCACAAGGGAGCAAGGTGCCCACAAGGGTGCTAGTGCCCACAAGGGAGCTAGGTGCCCACAAGGGAGCTAGGTGCCCACAAGGGTGCTAGATGCCCACAAGGGAGCTAGGTGCCCACAAGGGAGCTGGTGCCCGCAAGGGAGCTAGGTGCCCACAAGTGAGCTGGTGCCCACAAAGGAGCTAGGTGCCCACAAAGGAGCTAGGTGCCCACAAGGGAGGTGCCCACAACGGAGCTAGGTGCCCACAAGGGAGCAAGGTGCCCACAAGGGTGCTAGTGCCCACAAGGGAGCTAGGTGCCCACAAGGGAGCTAGGTGCCCACAAGGGAGCTAGGTGCCCACAAGGGAGCTAGGTGCCCACAAGGGAACTAGGTGCCCACAAGGGAGCTAGGTGCCCACAAGGGAGCTAAGTGCCCACAAGGGAACTAGGTGCCCACAAGGGAGCTAGGTGCCCACAAGGGAGCTTGGTGCCCACAAGGGAGCAAGGTGCCCACAAGGGTGCTAGGTGCCCACAAGGGAGCTAGGTGCCCACAAGGGAGCTAGGTGCCCACAAGGGAACTAGGTGCCCTCAAGGGTGCTAGGTACCCACAAGGGAGCTAGGTGCCCACAAGGAAGCTAGGTGCCCACAAGGGAGCTAGGTGCACACAAGGGAGCTAGGTGCCCACAAGGGAGCTAGGTGCCCACAAAAGAGCTAGGTGCCCACAAGGGAACTAGGTGCCCACAAGGGAGCTAGGTGCCCACAAGGGAGCTAGGTGCCCACAAGGGTGCTAGTGCCCACAAGGGAGCTAGGTGCCCACAAGGGAGCTAGGTGCCCACAAGGGAACTAGGTGCCCACAAGGGAGCTAGGTGCCCACAAGGGAGCTAGGTGCCCACAAGGGAGCAAGGTGCCCACAAGGGTGCTAGGTGCCCACAAGGGAGCTAGGTGCCCACAAGGGAACTAGGTGCCCACAAGGGAGCAAGGTGCCCACAAGGGTGCTAGGTGCCCACAAGGGAGCTAGGTGCCAACAAGGGAGCTAGGTGCCCACAAGGGAGCTAGGTGCCCACAAGGGAACTAGGTGCCCACAAGGGAGCTAGGTGCCCACAAGGGAACTAGGTGCCCACAAGGGAGCTAGGTGCCCACAAGGGAGCTAGGTGCCCACAGGGGAGCTAGGTGCCCACAAGGGAGCTAGGCGCCCACAAGGGAATTAGGTGCCCACAAGGGAGCTAGGTGCCCACAAGAGAGCTAGGTGCCCACAAGGGAGCTAGGTGCCCACAAGGGAGCTATGTGCCCACAGGGGAGCTAGGTGCCCACAAGGGAGCTAGGTGCCCACAAGAGAGCTAGGTGCCCACAAGGGAGCTAGGTGCCCACAAAAGAGCTAGGTGCCCACAAGAGAGCTAGGTGCCCACAAGAGAGCTAGGTGCCCACACGGGAGCTAGGTGCCCACAAGAGAGCTAGGTGCCCACACGGGAGCTAGGTGCCCACAAGAGAGCTAGGTGCCCAGACGGGAGCTAGGTGTCCACAAGGGAGCTAGGTGCCCACAAGAGAGCTAGTTGCCCACACGGGAGCTAGGTGCCCACACGGGAGCTAGGTGCCCACAAGGGAGCTAGGTGCCCACAAGGGAGATAGGTGCCCACAAAAGAGCTAAGTGCCCACAAAAGAGCTAGGTGCCCACAAGAGAGCTAGGTGCCCACACGGGAGCTAGGTGTCCATACGGGAGCTAGGTGCCCACAAGAGAGCTAGGTGCCCACACGGGAGCTAGGTGTCCACAAGGGAGCTAGGTGCCCACAAGGGTGCTAGTGCCCACAAGGGAGCTAGGTGCCCACAAGGGAGCTAGGTGCCCACAAGGGAGCTAGGTGCCCACAAGGGAGCTAGGTGCCCACAAGGGAGCTAGGTGCCCACAAGGGAGCAAGGTGCCCACAAGGGTGCTAGTGCCCACAAGGGAGCTAGGTGCCCACAAGGGAGCTAGGTGCCCACAAGGGAGCTAGGTGCCCACAAGGTAGCTAGGTGCCCTCAAGGGAACTAGGTGCCCACAAGGGAGCTAGGTGCTCACAAGGGAGCTAAGTGCCCACAAGGGAACTAGGTGCCCACAAGGGAGCTAGGTGCCCACAAGGGAGCTAGGTGCCCACAAGTGAGCAAGGTGCCCACAAGGGTGCTAGGTGCCCACAAGGGAGCTAGGTGCCCACAAGGGAGCTAGGTGCCCACAAGGGAACTAGGTGCCCACAAGGGTGCTAGGTACCCACAAGGGAGCTAGGTGCCCACAAGGGAGCTAGGTGCCCACAAGGGAGCTAGGTGCCCACAAGGGAGCTAGGTGCCCACAAGGGAGCTAGGTGCCCACAAAAGAGCTAGGTGCCCACAAGGGAACTAGGTGCCCACAAGGGAGCTAGGTGCCCACAAGGGTGCTAGTGCCCACAAGGGAGCTAGGTGCCCACAAGGGAGCTAGGTGCCCACAAGGGAACTAGGTGCCCACAAGGGAGCTAGGTGCCCACAAGGGAGCTAGGTGCCCACAAGGGAGCAAGGTGCCCACAAGGGTGCTAGGTGCCCACAAGGGAGCTAGGTGCCCACAAGGGAACTAGGTGCCCACAAGGGAGCAAGGTGCCCACAAGGGTGCTAGGTGCCCACAAGGGAGCTAGGTGCCTACAAGGGAGCTAGGTGCCCACAAGGGAGCTAGGTGCCCACAAGGGAACTAGGTGCCCACAAGGGAGCTAGGTGCCCACAAGGGAGCTAGGTGCCCACAGGGGAGCTAGGTGCCCACAATAGAGCTAGGTGCCCACAAGGGAGCTAGGTGCCCACAAGGGAGCTAGGTGCCCACAAGAGAGCTAGGTGCCCACAAGGGAGCTAGGTGCCCACAAGGGAGCTAGGTGCCCACAAGGGAGCTATGTGTCCACAAGGGAGCTAGGTGCCCACAAGGGAGCTAGGTGCCCACAAGGGAGCTAGGTGCCCACAAGAGAGCTAGGTGCCCACAAGGGAGCTAGGTGCCCACAAAAGAGCTAGGTGCCCACAAGAGAGCTAGGTGTCCACAAGAGAGCTAGGTGCCCACACGGGAGCTAGGTGCCCACAAGAGAGCTAGGTGCCCACACGGGAGCTAGGTGCCCACAAGAGAGCTAGGTGCCCAAACGGGAGCTAGGTGTCCACAAGGGAGCTAGGTGCCCACACGGGAGCTAGGTGCCCACAAGAGAGCTAGGTGCCCACAAGAGAGCTAGGTGCCCACAAGAGAGCTAGGTGTCCACAAGAGAGCTAGGTGCCCACACGGGAGCTAGGTGCCCACAAGAGAGCTAGGTGCCCACACGGGAGCTAGGTGCCCACAAGAGAGCTAGGTGCCCAAACGGGAGCTAGGTGTCCACAAGGGAGCTAGGTGCCCACACGGGAGCTAGGTGCCCACAAGAGAGCTAGGTGCCCACAAGAGAGCTAGGTGCCCACAAGAGAGCTAGGTGCCCACACGGGAGCTAGGTGCCCACAAGAGAGCTAGGTGCCCACACGGGAGCTAGGTGCCCACAAGAGAGCTAGGTGCCCAAACGGGAGCTAGGTGTCCACAAGGGAGCTAGGTGCCCACACGGGAGCTAGGTGCCCACAAGAGAGCTAGGTGCCCACAAGAGAGCTAGGTGCCCATAAGATAGCTAGGTGCCCACACGGGAGCTAGGTGCCCACAAGAGAGCTAGGTGCCCAAACGGGAGCTAGGTGTCCACAAGGGAGCTAGGTGCCCACACGGGAGCTAGGTGCCCACAAGGGAGCTAGGTGCCCACAAGGGAGCTAGGTGCCCACATGGGAGCTAGGTGCCCACAAGGGAGCTAGGTGCCCACAAGGGAGCTAGGTGCCCACAAGGGAGCTAGGTGCCCACAAGATAGCTAGGTGCCCACAGAGGGAGAGCAAGAACACAGAGGTGGGGGAAGGGGAAATAATGAAAATAAATAATAAAGAAACAGAAACACAAGACGAGTTATTTGTGTTTCTTCCAGTCACCATATTGTGCCTTATTTTGTTATTTATGCATACCATTACCTTTGATATACCTTTGGTGGGTTTCAAAGGTTTTTCTTTTTCCCGGAGCCCAGCCCTGGGCCAGGCTCGTCTGGTGCTTACCTGGTCAACCAGGTCGCTGCTACTGGCGGCCCCTTGACCTTCATATCCACCACAGCCTGGTTGATCTGGCACTTGGTGGGGGTACTAGCTCAGTTTTCTCTTGAAGATTTCTACATTTCTACACGTGTTCCAGCAGTGTTTCTGATATCTTCTGGTAAGATGTGAGATAGTCTAGGACCACGGATGTTGATACAATGTTCTCTTATCGTGCCCACTGTGTTCCTGCCTTCTACTTCTTTATTTTCCATTTTCCCCCCATATCTCTCACTCCAGATTACTGTAACATCAGTGTACAGATCTAGGACTAACTGTTCAGGGTAGAGTATATATATATATATATATATATATATATATATATATATATATATATATATATATATATATATATATATATATATATATATATATATATATCTATATATATATATATATATATATATATATATATATATATATATATATATATATATATATATATATATATACATTGTGAATTTGTCCTTCTCCGCTCCAGCGAGAACATATTTAGGACTATGAAGCGTTTCCAGTAATTTAAATGCTTTACTGGCTCTACGCGGGGGTTAATTGTCTCTATCTGTTCCATCTGCGATTTCTCTCCTCCCCTGAATTGAGCTGTAAACACTGAACAACACTAAGTAACAACACAAATGGCTTTAAAAATGACCCCACTGGCACTATTTCACATGTTTTGAAAGTTATCATTATGTACCCTATCGTTTTCCTGGCTTCCCTTACGGTTAATTATTGTTTTCTTTAGAAGAGAGGTCATTTGACATCATTACTCCCAGGTCCTTCACAGGTTTCTTTCCATCAGCTTAGTGATCCTCTTGTACCGTATAAACAGTTTACCTTTTGAGGTGTTCATTCTTTCCCTTCTGAACGTAATGTTATTTTCTGCTCACTGAAAGACTTTAATTATATCGTTTTGAATTTTTTTTTCATATTTTCTACCTACGAGATTTTCATGCTTATTTTGGTAACCGCAAACGAGCAGTTTGATCTCTGTTCGCCGTGAGTCTGAGAAACAGCGAGGGTTCCAGCATTGCTACTACTCTGTGTTCTATTGGTCAGAAAATTTATTATCCATTTGCTTACTTTCCTCTTTATTCCTACGGATCTCGTTGCGTGTACAGTGTACACGCAACCATCATGGATTGTACACTGTAAACTCCATGATTGAATTTGTCAAACGCCTCTGCAGAATCTGTGTATACCACATCTGTATTGTGGTTTTCTTCCAGTGCCTCCGTAACTTCGTAATGGTTAAGTAGTAGAAGTAAGCATGATTTTCTCTCTCTAAATCTATATTGCTTTGGGTTGTACATTTTAAGTTCCATAAAGTTTGTAATTTGGCGTCTCATTACCCTTCCCAGGACTGAGAATTATTGCTCTAATTTTTCTGCAAGTTCTTTACTGTCTACTTTGTGCAGAGGAACTATGTCTACTTTTTAAGACCTCTGGTATTTCATCTAGATCAAAGATCTTTTTCCAAAGAATACTGATTGTTCGTGCTAGTTGTACTTTGAACTTCTTTATAAATATGGAAATTTACGAATCTGGACAAAGTGCCGCAAAAGTGAACATGTTTTTAATTTCCTTTTTAAATTCCACGGGGTTAGTGTTTATGTCAGGATTAGTGTTTATGTTAGGATTAGTGTTTATGTTAGGATTAGTGTTTATGTTAGGATTAGTGTTTATGTTAGGATTAGTGTTTATGTCAGGATTAGTGTTTATGTCAGGATTAGTGTTTATGTCAGGATTAGTGTTTATGTTAGGATTAGTGTTTATGTTAGGATTAGTGTTTATGTCAGGATTAGTGTTTATGTTAGGATTAGTGTTTATGTCAGGATTAGTGTTTATGTTAGGATTAGTGTTTATGTCAGGATTAGTGTTTATGTCAGGATTAGTGTTTATGTTAGGATTAGTGTTTATGTCAGGATTAGTGTTTATGTTAGGATTAGTGTTTATGTCAGGATTAGTGTTTATGTTAGGATTAGTGTTTATGTTAGGATTAGTGTTTATGTCAGGATTAGTGTTTATGTTAGGATTAGTGTTTATGTCAGGATTAGTGTTTATGTCAGGATTAGTGTTTATGTTAGGATTAGTGTTTATGTCAGGATTAGTGTTTATGTTAGGATTAGTGTTTATGTCAGGATTAGTGTTTATGTTAGGATTAGTGTTTATGTTAGGATTAGTGTTTATGTCAGGATTAGTGTTTATGTTAGGATTAGTGTTTATGTCAGGATTAGTGTTTATGTTAGGATTAGTGTTTATGTTAGGATTAGTGTTTATGTCAGGATTAGTGTTTATGTTAGGATTAGTGTTTATGTCAGGATTAATGTTTATGTTAGGATTAGTGTTTATGTTAGGATTAGTGTTTATGTCAGGATTAGTGTTTATGTCAGGATTAGTGTTTATGTCAGGATTAGTGTTTATGTTAGGATTAGTGTTTATGTTAGGATTAGTGTTTATGTCAGGATTAGTGTTTATGTTAGGATTAGTGTTTATGTCAGGATTAGTGTTTATGTTAGGATTAGTGTTTATGTCAGGATTAGTGTTTATGTCAGGATTAGTGTTTATGTTAGGATTAGTGTTTATGTCAGGATTAGTGTTTATGTTAGGATTAGTGTTTATGTCAGGATTAGTGTTTATGTTAGGATTAGTGTTTATGTCAGGATTAGTGTTTATGTCAGGATTAGTGTTTATGTCAGGATTAGTGTTTATGTCATGATTAGTGTTTATGTCATGATTAGTGTTTATGTCATGATTAGTGTTTATGTCATGATTAGTGTTTATGTTAGGATTAGTGTTTATGTCAGGATTAGTGTTTATGTTAGGATTAGTGTTTATGTCAGGATTAGTGTTTATGTTAGGATTGGTGTTTATGTTAGGATTAGTGTTTATGTTAGGATTAGTGTTTATGTTAGGATTAGTGTTTATGTCAGGATTAGTGTTTATGTCATTAGTGTTTATGTTAGGATTAGTGTTTATGTTAGGATTAGTGTTTATGTTAGGATTAGTGTTTATGTTAGGATTAGTGTTTATGTTAGGATTAGTGTTTATGTCAGGATAAGTGTTTATGTCATGATTAGTGTTTATGTTAGGATTAGTGTTTATGTCAGGATTAGTGTTTATGTTAGGATTAGTGTTTATGTTAGGATTAGTGTTTATGTTAGGATTAGTGTTTATGTCAGGATTAGTGTTTATGTTAGGATTAGTGTTTATGTTAGGATTAGTGTTTATGTCATGATTAGTGTTTATGTTAGGATTAGTGTTTATGTCAGGATTAGTGTTTGTGTTAGGATTAGTGTTTATGTTAGGACTAGTGTTAGGATGACGGAATGTCACACGGGAAACATTATGATTATCAACCAATTATTTCTGATAAATGTCAACAACTTCGCAGGAGGCATAGAAACTATTGCATATGCATGTATACATACATACATATATATATATATATATATATATATATATATATATATATATATATATATATATATATATATATACATATATATATATATATATATATATATATATATATATATATATATATATATATATATATATATATATATATATATATATATATATATATATATATATGTATATATATATATATATATATATATATATATATATATATATATATATATATATATATATATATATATATATATATATATATATATATATATATATATGTATATATATATGTCGTGCCGAATAGGCAGAACTTGCGATCTTGGCTTAAATAGCAACGCTCATCTTGCCATATAGAACAAGTGAAAATTTGTGTATGCAATAATTTCGCCAAAATCATTCTGAACCTAACGAAAAAAATATATTTGATTGTGTTTGTTTAGTATTAAATTATTGTAAACATATTTTAAATATATTTAGTTGGGTTAAGCTAAAATAAATTGCTCTTGTTATAATAAGGTTAGGTAAGTTTTCTAAGATACTTTTGGTGCAAAATTAAAAATTTTTACATTAACATTAATGAAAAAAATATATCTTTAAACATATATGAGAAAATTTCAGAAAAGACTTAATTTTAAATGAGTTCTTGCTAACTGACCAGTTTTACATATTCGGCACGACATATATATATATATATATATATATATATATATATATATATATATATATATATATATATATATATATATATATATATATATATATATATATATATATATATATATATATATATATATATATATATCGTGCCGAATAGGTAAAACGCGATTTTGGTTAAATAGCAACGCTCTTCTTGCCGAATAAGGCAAGCGAAAAGTTGCGTATACAGTAATTTGGCAAAAATCATTCTGAACCTAACGAAAAAAATATATTTCATTGTGTTTGTTTATTGTTATATTATTGTAAACTTATCTAAAATATATTTAGTTAGAATAGGCTAAATTAAACTGCGCTTGTTATAATAAGGTTAGGTAAGTTTTCTAAGGTTCTTTTGGTACAAAATTATTAATTTTTACATTAACATAAATGAAAAAATATATTTTTAAAAGTATAAGAGAAAATTTCAGAAAGAACTTAATTTAAAATGAGCTCGTGTGTGTGTGTTTGTGTGTGTTTGTGTGTGTGTGTGTTTGTGTTTGTGTGTGTGTGTGTGTGTGTGTGTGTGTGTGTGTGTGTGTGTGTGTGTGTGTGTGTGTGTGTGTGTGTGTGTGTGTGTGTGTGTGTGTGTGTGTGTGTGTGTGTGTGTGTGTGTGTGAGTGTGTGTGTGTGTGTGAGTGTGTGTGTGTGTGTGTGTGTGTGTGTGTGTGTGTGTGTGTGTGTGTGTGTGTGAGTGTGTGTGTGTGTGTATATATGTACGCTGGTAGACGATGCTTTGCTTAAAGAATCCAGTATATTACAAGACAATCTTAACCTGTTAAATAAATGGTCAGGAGACAGGATGTATTAATCCAAGACATGTGAAATAATAATTTCCTTACGAGAATTAAGCATCTCATCAGACCGAGGCGTCAACATTACTAACTTAAGAGAGATAAAAGAATGATATTCAGGATTCTCAGCAACAATATTTGCAACTCTCAAAATAACATATATCAACCCAACTGTAAGACAAACAGCAGCGGTATTGCAAGGAGACATAGTCAAATATAGCAGAAGTGCAACAGTTAGGGATCTTTATTCCGAAACGTTTCACCTACTCTGTATGCTTTTTCAGTCGAATACAGAAGAGGCAGGAGAAGCAGTGATATAAAGACGATACAGTCAGTCCATCGCCCTGAACTATATATAATAACATTTCTCTGACTCATTTAACAAATAAAATAAAAAGAGGGAAGAAGTAATCTAAATATTTTTTTCCAACTTTCCATTCTCAATATAATTCATTGGAATTAGTCTACTGCCTCTGGAACACAACGATCAGTGACTTCTGTGGAATTTTGAACACCTCTGTGGATTCTACAAAAAGCAAATGTGTTAAATGCAAGAAGTGTTAAGCTTTGTAGTGGTATAAACCTTGGTAATAAATACCGACAAGTTGGTTTAGAAAGACACGTAAGCAAACACTATAACATATTTATTAGAAAACGTTTCGGTCCTGGGACCTTGATCACTTCTAGGTTAGAAGTGATCAAGGTCCCAGGACCGAAACGTTTTCTAATAAATATGTTATAGTGTTTGCTTACGTGTCTTTCTAAACCAAGCTTTGTAGTGTTGCTGCACCTGGAGAATTTGTGGAATTTCTGCCAATAAGAGAGAAAGACTTGAAACACACTTTTTTCTCCCTTAGAGAAATGTGTAATGTAGACAGACGCACAGAGGCAGACACACAGACACAGACACACAGACACAGACACAGACACACAGACACAGACACAGACACACAGACACAGACACACAGACACAGACACACAGACACAGACACAGACACACAGACACAGACACAGACACACAGACACAGACACACAGACACAGACACAGACACACAGACACAGACACAGACACACAGACACAGACACACAGACACAGACACACAGACACAGACACAGACACACAGACACAGACACAGACACACAGACACAGACACACAGACACAGACACACAGATACAGACACACAGACACAGACACACAGACACAGACACACAGACACAGACACACAGACACAGACACACAGACACAGACACACATCTTCCTGTCCATTCCCTACACGCTCCTTCCCTTCAACCCCTTCCCTCACGCAAACACACCCCTCCTCAACCCTCCCTCTCCCCTGCACGCCCTTCCCCCTCACCCCTTCACTCCCCTTTTCATTTCCTCTCCACGCCTTTCTCCTTATCCCCTCCACGCCCCTTCCCTTCACGTCTCCATGCCCCTTCCTTCACCTCTCCACGCCTCTTCCTTCACCTCTCCACGCCCCCTTCCTTCACCCTTCCATGCTCCCTTCCTTCACCTCACCACGACCCCTTCCTTCACCCCTCCACACCCTTCCTTCACCCCTCCACGCCCCCTTCCCTCACCTCTCCACGCCCCCTTCCTTCACCTCTCCACGCCCCCTTCCTTCACTCCTCCACGCCCTCTTCCTTCACCCCTCCATGCCCCCTTCCTTCACCTCTCCACGCCCCCTTCCTTCACTTCTCCACGCCCCCTTCCTTCTCCCCTCTACGCCCCCTTCCTTCACCTCTCCACGCCTCTTCCTTCACCTCTCCACGCACCCCTTCCTTCACCCCTCCACGCCCCCTTCCTCCACCTCTCCACGCCCTCTTCCTTCACCTCTCCACGCCCCCTTCCTTCACCCCTCCATGCCCCTTTCCTTCACCTCTCCACGCCCCCTTCCTTCACCCCTCCACACCTCTTCCTTCACCCATCCACGCCCCCTTCCTTCACCTCTCCACGCCCGCTTCCTTCACCTCTCCACGCCCCCTTCCTTCACCCCTCCACGCCCCCTTCCTTCACCTCTCCACGCCCCCTTCCTTCGCCCCTCCACACCATCTTCCTTCATCTCTCCACTCCCACTTCCTTCACCTCTCCACGCCCCCTTCCTTCACCCCTCCACGCCCCCTTCCTCCACCTCTCCACGCCCTCTTCCTTCACCTCTCCACGTCCCCTTCTTTCACCCCTCCACGGCCCCTTCCTTCACCTCTCCACGCCCTCTTCCTTCACCCCTCCACGCCCCCTTCCTTCAACCCTCCACACCCCCTTCCATCACCTCTCCACGCCCCCTTCCTTCACCCCTCCACGCCCTCTTCCTTCACCCCTCCATGCCCCCTTCCTTCACCTCTCCACACTCCCTTCCTTCACCTCTCCACGCCCCTTCCTTCACCTCTCCACGCCCCTTCCTTCACCCGTCCACGCCCCTTTCCTTCACCTCTCAACGCCCCCTTCCTTCACCCCTTCACGCCCCCTTCCTTCACCCCTCCACGCCCCCTTTCTTCACCTCTCCACGCCCCCTTCCTTCACCTCTCCACGCTCCCTTCCTTCACTTCTCCACGCCCCCTTCCTTCACCCGTCCACGCCCCCTTCCTTCACCTCTCCACGCCCCCTTCCTTCGCCCCTCCACGCCCCCTTCCTTCACCCCTCCACGCCCACTTCCTTCACCTCTCCACGCCCCCTTCCTTCACCCCTTCACGCCTCCTTCCTTCATCTCTCCATGCCCCCTTCTTTTACCCCTTCACGCCCCCTTCCTTCTCCTCTCCACGCCCCTTTCCTTCACCTCTCCACGCCCCCTTCCTTCACCCCTCCACACCTCTTCATTCACCCATCCACGCCCCTTTCCTTCACCTCTCCACGCCCCCTTCCTTCATCTCTCCACGCCCCCTTCCTTCACCTCTCCACGCCCCCTTCTTTCACCCCTCCACGCCCCCTTCCTTCACCCCTCCACGCCCTCTTCCTTCCCCTCTCCACGCCTTTTTTTCACCACTCCACGCCCCCTTCCTTCACCCCTCCACTCCCCCTTCCTTCACCCCTTCACGCCCCCTTCCTTCACCTCTCCATGCCCCCTTCCTTCACCTCTCCACGCCCCTTCCTTCACCTCTCCACTCCCCTCCCTTCACCCGTCCACGCCCCTTTCCTTCACCTCCAAACGCCCCCTTCCTTCACCCCTCCACGCCCCCTTCCTTCACCCCTCCACGCCCCCTTCCTTCACCCCACCACGCCCCCTTCCTTCACCTCTCCACGCCCCCTTCCTTCACCTCTCCACGCCACCTTCCTTCACCCGTCCAAGCCCCCTTCCTTCACCTCTCCACGCCTCCTTCCTTCGCCCCTCCACGCCCCCTTCCTTCACCCATCCACGCCCCTTCCTTCACCTCTCCACGCCCTCTTCCTTCACCCGTCCACGCCCCCTTCCTTCACCCCTCCACACCCTATTCCTTCACCTCTCCACGCCCCCTTCCTTCCTCTCTCCACGCCCCCTTCATTCACCCCACCACGCCCCTTTCCTTCACCCCTCCACGCCTCCTTCCTTCACCCCTCCACGCCCTCTTCCTTCACCTCTCCACGCCCCCTTCCTTCCCCTCTCCACGCCCCCTTCCTTCACCCCTCCACGCCTCCTTCCTTCACCCCTCCACGCCTCCTTCCTTCACCCCTCCACGCCTCCTTCCTTCACCCCTCCACGCCACCTTCCTTCACCTCTCCACGCCCCCTTCCTTCCCCTCACCACGCCCCCTCCCTTCACCTCTTCACGATTCCCTCCTTCACCCCTCCACGCCTCCTTCCTTCACCCCTCCACGCTCTCTTCCTTCACCCCTCCACGCCTCCTTCCTTCACCCCTCCACGCCCCCTTCCTTCACCCCTCCACGCCCCCTTCCTTCACCTCTCTACGCCCCCTTCCTTCATCTCTAAACGCCCCCTTCCTTCACCCCTCCACACCCCCTTCATTCACCCCTCCACGCCCCTTTCCTTCACCCCTCCACGCCCCCTTCCTTCACCCCTCCACGCCCTCTTCCTTCACCTCTCCACGCCCCCATCCTTACCCTCTCCACGCCCCTTTCCTTCACCTCTCCACGCCTCCTTCCTTCACCCCTCCACGCCCTCTTTCTTCACCCCTCCACGCCCCCTTCCTTCCCCCCTCCACGCCCCCTTCCTTCCCCTCTTCACGCCCCCTGCCTTCCCCTCTCCACGCCCGCTTCCTTCACCCCTCCACGCCCCCTTCCTTCACCCCTCCACGCCCTCTTCCTTCACCTCTCCACGCCCCCTTCCTTCCCCTCTCCACGCCCCCTTCCTTCACCCCTCCACGCCCCCTTCCTTCACCCCTCCACGCCCTCTTCCTTCACCCCTCCACGCCCCCTTCCTTCACCCCTCCACGCCCTCTTCCTTCACCTCTCCACGCCCCCTTCCTTCCCCTCTCCACGCCCCGTTCCTGCACCTCTCCACGCCTCCTTCCTTCACCCCTCCACGCCCCCTTCCTTCACCCCTCCACGCCCCCTTCCTTCACCTCTCCACGCCCCTTTCCTTCATCTCTAAACGCCCCCTTCCTTCACCCCTCCACTCCCTCTTCCTTCACCTCTCCACGCCCCCTTTCTTCACCCCTCCACGCCGCCTTCCTTCACCCCTCCACGCCTCCTTCCTTCACCCCTCCACGCCTCCTTCCTTCACCTCTCCACGCCCCCTTCCTTCCCCTCTCCACGCCCCCTTCCTTCACCTCTCCACGCCTCCTTCCTTCACCCCTCCACGCCCTCTTCCTTCACCTCTCCACGCCCCCTTCCTTCCCCTCTCCACGCCCTCTTCCTTCCCCTCTTCACGCCCCCTTCCTTCCCCTCTCCACGCCCCCTTCCTTCACCCCTCCACGCCCCCTTCCTTCACCCCTCCACGCCCTCTTCCTTCACCTCTCCACGCCCCCTTCCTTCCCCTCTCCACGCCACCTTCCTTCACCCCTCCACGCCCCCTTCCTTCACCCCTCCACGCTCTCTTCCTTCACCCCTCCACGCCCCCTTCCTTCACCCCTCCACGCCCTCTTCCTTCACCTCTCCACGCCCCCTTCCTTCCCCTCTCCACGCCCCCTTCCTGCACCACTCCACGCCTCCTTCCTTCCCCCCACCACGCCCCCTTCCTTCACCTCTCCACGCCCCCTTCCTTCACCTCATCACGCCCCCTTCCTTCACCTCTCCACGCCCTCTTCCTTCACCCCTCCACGCCCCCTTCCTTCACCCTTCCACGCCACCGTCCTTCACCCCTCCACGCCCTCTTCCTTCACCTCTCCACGCCCCCTTCCTTCACCTCATCACGCCTCCTTCCTTCACCCCTCCACGCCTCCTTCCTTCACCCCTCCACGCCTCCTTCCTTCACCCCTCCACGCCTCCTTCCTTCACCCCTCCACGCCTCCTTCCTTCACCCCTCCACGCCTTCTTCCTTCACCCCTCCACGCCTCCTTCCTTCACCCCTCCACGCCCCTCTACCAGCCAAGTCATATTTGGTTCAATCACAGCCGTAAATCACCAACCAAAAAAGTAAAAGAAAGAATCGCCTTTCGAAATCCAAATTGAGCTGCTCTTATGATATATATTTGGTGGGTGAGGGGGGTAGGGGAAGGAGGTAGGGGGGAGGTAGGGGAGGGAGGAAGGGGAGGGAGGTAGGGGAGGGAGGTAGGGGAGGGAGGGCGCTGTTGGGGAAGGAATTGGGGAGAGATGGTTTGGGACGTTTTAGTTTGGGAGAGATGAGATAAAGGTGTAGGGTGTGGGAGATGTACGTGGGAGAGAGGCAGGGGGAGAGGTGGGTGAGGGAGAGGTGGGTGAGGGAGTGGTGGGTGAGGGAGAGGTGGGTGAGGGAGAAGTGGGTGAAGAAGAGGTGGGTGAGGGAGAGGTGGGTGAGGGACAGGTGGGTGAGGGAGAGGTGGGTGAGGGAGTGGTTGGTTAGGGAGTGGTGGGTGAGGGAGTGGTGGGTGAGGGAGTGGTGGGTGAGGGAGAGGTGGGTGAAGGAGTGGATGGTGAGGTAGTGGAGGGTGAGGTAGTGGAGGGTGAGGGAGTGGAGGGTGAGGTAGTGGAGGGTGAGGTAGTGGAGGGTGAGGTAGTGGAGGGTGAGGTAGTGGAGGGTGAGGTAGTGGAGGGTGAGGCAGTGGAGGGTGAGGAAGTGGAGGGTGAGGTAGTGGAGGGTGAGGCAGTGGAGGGTGAGGTAGTGGTTGGTTAGGGAGTGGTGGGTGAGGGAGTGGTGGGTGATGGATTGGTGGGTGTGGGAGTTGTGGGTGAGGTAGAGGTGGGTGAGGGAGTGGTGGGTGAGGGAGTGGTGGGTGAGGGAGTGGTTGGTTAGGGAGTGGTGGGTGAGGGAGTGGTGGGTGAGGGAGTGGTGGGTGAGGGAGAGGTGGGTGAAGGAGTGGTTGGTTAGGGAGTGGAGGGTGAGGGAGTGGTGGGTGAGGGAGTGGAGGGTGAGGTAGTGGAGGGTGAGGTAGTGGAGGGTGAGGTAGTGGAGGGTGAGGTAGTGGATGGTGAGGTAGTGGGGGGTGAGGGAGAGGTGAGTGAGGGAGAGGTGGGTGAGGGAGAGGTGGGTGAGGGAGTGGTGGGTGAGGGAGTGGTGGGTGAGGGAGTGGTTGGTTAGGGAGTGGTGGGTGAGGGAGTGGTGGGTGAGGGAGTGGTGGGTGAGGGAGAGGTGGGTGAAGGAGTGGTTGGTTAGGGAGTGGTGGGTGAGGGAGTGGTGGGTGAGGGAGTGGAGGGTGAGGGAGTGGTGGGTGAGGGAGAGGTGGGTGAGGGAGTGGTTGGTGAGGTAGTGGAGGGTGAGGTAGTGGAGGGTGAGGGAGAGGTGAGTGAGGGGAGAGGTGGGTGAGGGAGAGGTGGGTGGGAGTGGTGGGTGAGGGAGAGGTGGGTGAGGGAGTGGTTGGTTAGGGAGTGGTGGGTGAGGGAGTGGTGGGTGAGGGAGAGGTGAGTGAGGGAGAGGTGAGTGAGGGAGAGGTGGGTTAGGGAGAGGTGGGTTAGGGAGTGGAGGGTGAGGTAGTGGAGGGTGAGGGAGAGGTGGGTGAGGGAGTGGTTGGTTAGGGAGTGGTGGGTGAGGGAGTGGTGGGTGAGGGAGAGGTGTGTGAGGGAGAGGTGGGTGAGGGAGAGGTGGGTGAGGGAGTGGTGGGTGAGGGAGTGGTGGGTGAGGGAGTGGTGGGTGAGGGAGTGGTGGGTGAGGGAGTGGTGGGTGAGGGAGAGGTGGGTGAGGGAGAGGTGGGTGAGGGAGTGGTGGGTGAGGGAGAGGTGGGTGAGGGAGAGGTGGGTGAGGGAGAGGTGGGTGAGGGAGAGGTGGGTGAGGGAGTGGTGGGTGAGGGAGAGGTGGGTGAGGTAGTGGAGGGTGAGGTAGTGGAGGGTGAGGGAGTGGTGGGTGAGGGAGTGGTGGGTGAGGGAGTGGAGGGTGAGGGAGAGGTGGGTGAAGGAGTGGTTGGTTAGGGAGTGGTGGGTGAGGGAGTGGTGGGTGAGGGAGAGGTGAGTGAGGGAGAGGTGGGTGAGGGAGAGGCGGGTGAGGGAGAGGTGGGTGAGGGAGTGGTGGGTGAGGGAGAAGTGGGTGAGGGAGAGGTGGGTGAGGGAGAGGCGGTTGAGGGAGAGGTGGGTGAGGGAGAGGTGGGTGAGGGAGAGGTGGGTGAGGGAGAGGTATGTGAGGGAGAGGTGGGTGAGGGAGAGGTATGTGAGGGAGAGGTGGGTGAGGGAGAGGTGGGTGAGGGAGAGGTGGGTGAGGGAGAGGAGGGTGAGGGAATGGTGGGTGAGGGAGAGGTATGTGAGGGAGAGGTGGGTGAGGGAGAGGTGGGTGAGGGAGAGCTGGGTGGGTGGTAGTAGGGGTTAAGGGGATCCCCTGATGCCACAGTGTTGGCAATTGTCTAATATAAGTGAAAGTAGGGTGCGTAATGGGGAGTTTTGTTGGCGGATTGAAAAAAGGGGAGCTTTCTTTTGGGCAGAAGAGGGCCACCCCGTGGGCCAGGAGAGGGCCACCCCGAGGGCCAGGAGAGGGCCACCCCAAGGGCCAGGAGAGGGCCACCCCAAGGGCCAGGAGAAGGCCACCCCGAGGGCCAGAAGAGGGCCACCCCGAGGGCCAGGAGAGGGCCATCCCGAGGGTCAGGAGAGGGCCACCCCGCGGGCCAGGAGAGGGCCACCCCGCGGGCCAGAAGAGGGCCACCCCGCGGGCCAGAAGAGGGCCACCCCGCGGGCCAGAAGAGGGCCACCCCGCGGGCCAGAAGAGGGCCACCCCGCGGGCCAGGAGAGGGCCACCCCGCGGGCCAGGAGAGGGCCACCCCGCTTGCCAGGAGAGGGCCACCCCGCGGGCCAGGAGAAGGCCACCCCGCGGGCCAGAAGAGGGCCACCCCGCGGGCCAGGAGAGGGCAACCCCGCGGGCCAGAAGAGGGCCACCCCGCGGGCCAGGAGAGGGCCACCCCGCGGGCCAGGAGAGGGCCACCCCGCGGGCCAGGAGAGGGCCACCCCGCGGGCCAGGAGAGGGCCATCCCGAGGGCCAGGAGAGGGCCACCCCGCAAGCCAGTAGAAGGCCACCCCGCGGGCCAGAAGAGGGCCACCCCGCGGGCCAGAAGAGGGCCACCCCGCGGGCCAGAAGAGGGCCACCCCGCGGGCCAGAAGAGGGCCACCCCGCGGGCAAGGAGAGGGCCACCCCGCGGGCCAGAAGAGGGCCACCCCGCGGGCCAGGAGAGGGCCACCCCGCGGGCCAGGAGAGGGCCACCCCGCGGGCCAGGATAGGGCCACCCCGCGGGCCAGGAGAGGGCCACCCCGCTGGCCAGGAGAGGGCCACTCCGCGGGCCAGGATAGGGCCACCCCGCGGGCCAGGAGAGGGCCACCCCGCGGGCCAGCAGAGGGATACCCCGCGGGCAAGGAGAGGGCCACACCGCGGGCCAGGATAGGGCCACCCCGCGGGCCAGGAGAGGGCCACCCCGAGGGCCAGGATAGGGCCACCCCGCGGGCCAGGAGAGGGCCACCCCGTGGTCCAGAAGAGGACCACCCCACGGGCAAGGAGAGAGCCACACCGCGGGCCAGGATAGGGCCACCCCGCGGGCCAGGAGAGGGCCACCCCGCGGGCCAGGAGAGGGCCACCCCGCGGGCCAGGATAGGGCCACCCCGCGGGCCAGGAGAGGGCCACCCCGCGGGCCAGAAGAGGGCCACCCCGCGGGCAAGGAGAGGGCCACCCCGCGGGCCAGGATAGGGCCACCCCGCGGGCAAGGAGAGGGCCACACCGCGGGCCAGGATAGGGCCACCCCGCGGGCCAGGAGAGGGCCACCCCGAGCGCCAGGAGAGGGCCACCCCGAGGGCCAGGAGAGGGCCACCCCGCGGGCCAGAAGAGGGCCACCCCGCGGGCAAGGAGAGGGCCACACCGCGGGCCAGGATAGGGCCACCCCGAGCGCCAGGAGAGGGCCACCCCGAGGGCCAGGAGAGGGCCACCCCGCGGGCCAGAAGAGGGCCACCCCGCGGGCGAGGAGAGGGCCACCCCGCGAGCCAGGATAGGGCCACCCCGAGCGCCAGGAGAGGGCCACCCCGAGGGCCAGGAGAGGGCCACCCCGAGGGCCAGGATAGGGCCACCCCGCGGGCCAGGAGAGGGCCACCCCGAGGGCCAGGAGAGGGCCACCCCGATGGCCAGGAGAGGGCCACCCCGCGGGCCAGGAGAGGGCCACCCCGAGGGCCAGGAGAGGGCCACCCCGAGGGCCAGGAGAGGGCCACCCCGAGGGCCAGGAGAGGGCCACCCCGAGGGCCAGGAGAGGGCCACCCCGAGGGCCAGGAGAGGGCCACCCCGCGGGCCAGGAGAGGGCCACCCCCGAGGGCCAGGAGAGGGCCACCCCGAGGGCCAGGAGAGGGCCACCCCGCGGGCCAGGAGAGGGCCCCCCCGCGGGCCAGGAGAGGGCCACCCCGAGGGCCAGGAGAGGGCCACCCCGAGGGCCAGGAGAGGGCCACCCCGAGGGCCAGGAGAGGGCCACCCCGAGGGCCAGGAGAGGGCCACCCCGAGGGCCAGGAGAGGGCCACCCCGAGGGCCAGGAGAGGGCCACCCCGAGGGCCAGGAGAGGGCCACCCCGAGGGCCAGGAGAGGGCCACCCCGAGGGCCAGGAGAGGGCCACCCCGAGGGCCAGGAGAGGGCCACCCCGAGGGCCAGGGGAAGACGCACTTTTATTTATTTGCTTTATCTGCTTTTGTTTGTTTTCTTCAACTTATTCTAATTTCACTTTGTTTTATTTTCCTTCCATTCTTCTTTTAACCCTCCCCCCCCTCTCTGTACCTCCCCCCCCCTCTCTGTACCTCCCCCCCCCTCTCTCTCTGTACCTCCCCCCCCCTCTCTCTCTGTACCTCTCTCTCTCTGTACCTCCCCCCCCCTCTCTGTACCTCTCTCTCTCTCTGTACCTCTCTCTCTCTGTACCTCTCTCTCTCTCTGTACCTCTCTCTCTCTCTGTACCTCTCTCTCTCTCTGTACCTCTCTCTCTCTGTACCTCTCTCTCTCTGTACCTCTCTCTCTCTGTACCTCTCTCTCTCTGTACCTCTCTCTCTCTGTACCTCTCTCTCTCTGTACCTCTCTCTCTCTGTACCTCTCTCTCTCTGTACCTCTCTCTCTCTCTGTACCTCTCTCTCTCTGTACCTCTCTCTCTCTGTACCTCTCTCTCTCTGTACCTCTCTCTCTCTGTACCTCTCTCTCTCTGTACCTCTCTCTCTCTGTACCTCTCTCTCTCTGTACCTCTCTCTCTCTGTACCCCCCTCTCTCTCTGTACCTCTCTCTCTCTGTACCTCTCTCTCTCTGTACCTCTCTCTCTCTGTACCCCCCTCTCTCTCTGTACCTCTCTCTCTCTGTACCTCTCTCTCTCTGTACCTCTCTCTCTCTGTACCCCCCTCTCTCTCTGTACCTCTCTCTCTCTCTGTACCTCTCTCTCTCTGTACCTCTGTACTCTCTCTGTACCTCTCTCTCTCTGTACCTCTCTCTCTCTTTACCTCTCTCTCTCTGTACCTCTCTCTCTCTGTACCTCTCTCTCTCTGTACCTCTCTCTCTCTGTACCTCTCTCTCTCTGTACCTCTCTCTCTCTGTACCTCTCTCTCTCTGTACCTCTCTCTCTCTGTACCCCCCTCTCTCTGTACCCCTCTCTCTCTGTACCTTTCTCTCTCTGTACCCTCTCTCTCTCTGTACCTCTCTCTCTCTGTACCCCCCTCTCTGTACCCCTCTCTCTCTGTACCTTTCTCTCTCTGTACCCTCTCTCTCTCTGTACCTCTCTCTCTCTGTACCCCCCTCTCTGTACCCCTCTCTCTCTGTACCTTTCTCTCTCTGTACCCTCTCTCTCTCTGTACCTCTCTCTCTCTGTACCCCCCTCTCTCTCTGTACCCCCCTCTCTCTCTGTACCCCTCTCTCTCTGTACCCCTCTCTCTCTGTACCCCTCTCTCTCTGTACCCCCCTCTCTGTACCCCTCTCTCTCTGTACCTTTCTCTCTCTGTACCCTCTCTCTCTCTGTACCTCTCTCTCTCTGTACCCCCCTCTCTCTCTGTACCCCCCTCTCTCTCTGTACCCCTCTCTCTCTGTACCCCTCTCTCTCTGTACCCCTCTCTCTCTGTACCCCCCTCTCTGTACCCCTCTCTCTCTGTACCTTTCTCTCTCTGTACCCCCTCTCTCTCTGTACCCCTCTCTCTCTGTACCCCTCTCTCTCTGTACCCCTCTCTCTCTGTACCCCTCTCTCTCTGTACCCCTCTCTCTCTGTACCCCTCTCTCTCTGTACCCCCCTCTCTGTACCCCACTCTCTCTGTACCCATCTCTCTCTGTACCCCCTCTCTCTCTGTACCCCTCTCTCTCTGTACCCCTCTCTCTCTCTACCCCCTCTCTGTACCCCTCTCTCTCTGTACCCCCTCTCTCTGTACCCCTCTCTCTCTGTACCCCTCTCTCTCTGTACCTCCCTCTCTCTCTGTACCCCCTCTCTCTGTACCCCCCTCTCTCTGTACCCCCCTCTCTCTCTGTACCCATCTCTCTCTGTACCCCTCTCTCTCTGTACCCCTCTCTCTCTGTACCCCCCTCTCTCTGTACCCCCCTCTCTCTCTGTACCCCTCTCTCTCTGTACCCCTCTCTCTCTGTATTCCCCTCTCTCTGTACCCCCCTCTCTCTGTACCCCCTCTCTCTGTACCCCCTCTCTCTCTGTACCCCTCTCTCTCTGTACCCCTCTCTCTCTGTACCCCTCTCTCTCTGTACCCCCCTCTCTCTGTACCTCTCTCTCTGTACCCCCCTCTCTCTGTACCCCCCTCTCTCTGTACCTCCCTCTCTCTCTGTACCCCTCTCTCTCTGTACCCCTCTCTCTCTGTACCTCTCTCTCTGTACCTCCCTCTCTCTCTGTACCCCCTTCTCTCTGTACCCCCCTCTCTCTGTACCTCCCTCTCTCTCTGTACCCCCCTCTCTCTGTACCCCTCTCTCTCTGTACCTCCCTCTCTCTGTACCTCCCTCTCTCTGTACCTCCCTCTCTCTCTATCTCCCACTCTCTGTATTTCCCTCTCTCTGTACCTCCGTTCCTCTCTCTCTCTCTCTACCTTCCTCTCTACTTTTCTCTCTCTCTACCTCCCTCCAAGACTTCCCTACCTTCCTACCCTCCTTTCCACCTTTCTTACTTTCCTACCATTGCTCTCTACATACCTTTCTCTCCTCTCCATACTTTCTTTCCCTCCTACCCTCCCTCCATCCCTTCCCTCCCTCACCATAATCAGTATGCTCTCACATTCCCTGCACATCCACCACATGAACCAGTTTCCCAATAAACAAACACATCCATTACAACCCAAACTAAAATATCCCACTGAATAATACGTCACAAAAATCAAATAACGCTGTATTTTTGCGTTTACGAATATCATAGTTTATAAATTAAAATATAAACGCAAAAACTAGAAATTTCACACTCTCTCTGATTACTTTGAGTTTTGTGCACAAAGTTATAGATTTATTTGCATAGACTACGTATAATAGTGTGTAGTATTCTTGGTTTAAATTCCTAGTAGTCCAGAGCGAGAGTACCAATAGTAAGCATAATTTTTAGTGAGGTGGAAGGGTAAGCCAGTGGAAGGTCTCAATCAGATGACCAAAAGCTCCAGCTGCGGGTCATCATATGACTAAGACCCACCTCAGGAAACACTTGTTCTGTTTCCTGACAAACCTTACCTAACCTAACTATAAGTAACACTTTGGTAAGCAGAAATATTTTAGGTATGAATCTGGTTGCAGATGTGCGGAAGAATATGCAGGGCTTATCAAATGCTGTGTCATTGCTGGTATCTGGTGACACCGTCTGTGTCACGTCTTGTTGTGTCACTGTTGGTATCTAGTGACACAGTCTGTGTCACGTCTTGTTGTGTCACTGCTGGTATCTGGTGACACAGTTTGTGTCACGTCTTGTATCACTGCTTGCATCTAGTGACACAGTCTATATCACGTCTTGTTGTGTCACTGCTGGTATCTGGTGACACAGTCTGTGTCACGTCTTGTTGTGTCACTGCTGGTATCTGGTGACACAGATGTAATATATACAGACTTTGCAAAAGCCTTCGACAAGTGTGACCATGGCGTAATAGCGCACAAAATGCGTGCTAAAGGAATAACATGAAAAGTCGGTCGATGGATCTATAATTTCCTCACTAACAGAACACAGAGAGTAGTCGTCAACAGAGTAAAGTCCGAGGCAGCTACGGTGAGAAGCTCTGTTCCACAAGGCACAGTACTCGCTCCCATCTTGTTCCTCATCCTCATATCCGACATAGACAAGGATGTCAGCCACAGCACCGTGTCTTCCTTTGCAGATGACACCCGAATCTGCATGAGTGTCTTCCATTGCAGACACTGCAAGGCTCCAGACGGACATCAACCAAATCTTTCAGTGGGCTGCAGAAAACAATATGAAGTTCAACGATGAGAAATTTCAATTACTCAGATATGGTAAACATGAGGAAATTAAATCTTCATCAGAGTACAAAACAAATTCTGGCCACAAAATAGGGCGAAACACCAACGTCAAAGACCTGGGAGTGATGATGTCGGAGGATCTCACCTTCAAGGACCATAACATTGTATCAATCGCATCTGCTAGAAAAATGACAGGATGGATAATGAGAACCTTCAAAACTAGGGAGGCCAAGCCCATGATGACACTCTTCAGGTCACTTGTTCTATCTAGGCTGGAATATTGCTGCACACTAACAGCACCTTGCAAGGCAGGTGAAATTGCCGACCTAGAAAATGTACAGAGAACTTTCACGGCGCGCATAACGGAGATAAAACACCTCAATTACTGGGAGCGCTTGAGGTTCCTAAACCTGTATTCCCTGGAACGCAGGAGGGAGAGATACATGATTATATACACCTGGAAAATCCTAGAGGGACTAGTACCGAACTTGCACAGCAAAAGACTTGGCAGACGATGCACCATCCCCCCAATGAAAAGCAGGGGTGTCACTAGCACGTTAAGAGACCATACAATAAGTGTCAAGGGCCCGAGACTGTTCAACTGCCTCCCAGCACACATAAGGGGGATTACCAACAGACCCCTGGCAGTCTTCAAGCTGGCACTGGACAAGCACCTAAAGTCAGTTCCTGATCAGCCGGGCTGTGGCTCGTACGTTGGTTTGCGTGCAGCCAGCAGCAACAGCCTGGTTGATCAGGCTCTGATCCACCAGGAGGCCTGGTCACAGACCGGGCCGCGGGGGCGTTGACCCCCGGAACTCTCTCCAGGTAAACGTCTTGTGTCACTGCGTGCATCTAGTGACAGTCTATATCACGTCTTGTTGTGTCACTGCTGGTATCTGGTGACACAATCTGTCACGTCTTGTTGTGTCACTGTTGGTATCTGGGGACACAGTCTGTGTCAGGTCTTGTTGTGTCACTGCTGGTATCTGGTGAAACAGTCTAACCAAAGCTAAGCTAAGCTAAGCTAAGCTAAGCTAAGCTAAGCTAAGCTAAGCTAAGCTAAGCTAAGCTAAGCTAAGCTAAGCTAAGCTAAGCTAAGCTAAGCTAAGCTAAGCTAAGCCCAAGCTAAGCTAAGCTAAGCTAAGCTAAGCTAAGCTAAGCTAAGTTAAGCTAAGCTAAGCTAAGCTAAGTTAAGATAAGTTAAGCTAAGGCAAGCTAAGTTAAGCTAAGCTAAGTTAAAATAAGCTAACCCATGGCATCACCAGGGCCGGCCTGTCATTGTTTACATTCCGGCGGCGCCGCGTGACAGGAGTGAGTGCTGAGCGCTGATTGGCTCCCTCGTGCTTCGCAACCAAAATAACACATCTCAGAAGAAATAACCAGATGTTCCTCGTCGTACACAAGTTGTGTTTGTTGTGAAATATTAACTCGTGCCGGAGCTACGAAAGTTGTTCACATTTTGCAGTCCACTGAAGCTTGCATCGCGGCCTCTGAGGTGAGAAATGTTATTTTTTTATCGTTATTATTTGAAGGTAGATGGTGTTCAAACTTACAGGTGTGATCGTTTCTCCTGTTCTGAAATACGACAGAATAAATGCATGTCTGGTGTCATGTGTATATGGTAGCGGGTGTATGATGTCATGTGTATGGTGGCAAGCATATGGTGTCAGGTGCATGGTGTCAGGTGTATGGTGTCAGGTGTGTGGTATGGTGTCATATGCATGGTGTCAGACCTATGGCGTCATTTGCATAGTGTCAGGTGTATGGCATCATGTGTATGGTGTCTTACATATGGTGTTATGGGTATGGCGCCATGTGTATGGTGTCATGTGTATAGTGTTGATACAGCTGGGATGAAAACACCAGGGTTGTCTAATTAAACAAGTGTATAATTAAAACTTGCTACAATAATTTCTTTAAATTGTGCATATTGGCAAGTTTGTCGAAACTACCGTCTACCTGACGATGAACCTCGTCCCTGTAGCAGGACACTGCAGCGCAGTGCCGAAGATGACTTGAGTTTAAGAAGGACCTGCCTAGTATGAACCAGTAGGCCTGCTGCAGTGTTTCTCATTCATACGCGCTTATGAATTGTCTGAATCAATGTTCTCCTCAAAGAATTAAACTAGGAATCACGGAGACCTGGAAAACCCTCCGGAGAACTGCTGAAATCAGATGCCATACAGAAATTATACAAAAAAGAAATCGAAATAATGGATTCAAATTGCATAAGTTTAGATTTAGAAAGGATATAGGAGAGTATTGGTTTGGAAATAGAGTAGTTGATGAGTGGAACAGTCTGCCTAGCAGGGTTATTGAAGCTAAAACCTTGGGTAGCTTCAAATTTAGGTTAGATAAATACATGAGTAAGAAGGAATTGATTTGAGTTGGTGTGATAAATGGTTTGAAAAACCGACAAGTGTTTTGAGTGGGACTTTCACATGGGTTGACAGGATTACCAAATGTTTATTCCTCGCGTAACACTGAAAATGGGTTAGGTAAATATTTTCGTTAGGTGGCTTGGGCTTGAGAAAAACTTGCCTAGTATGGGTCAGCAAACCTGCTGCGGTGTTCCTCCTTTCTTATGTTCTTATGTAAAAATAAGACCTTCACGATGGGCGAGTACCGCAAATGACCCATCACACGAGATTTCTAATCGTCTCTATCAAAATAAAATAAATTCTCAGTAACATTACTGTCACAGAAAATCCTTCAAGTGGCGGCGCAGAAGAAGCGTCAGGAGAGTCCGTGAAGGGTGACATCTGTCAGGAAACAAACATGCGCTTGAGAGGGCAAAACAAGTGCTGGAGAAGGCAAAACAAGTGCTGGAGAGGGTAAAACAAGTGCTGGAGAGGGTAAAACAAGTGCTGGAGAGGGTAAAACAAGTGCTTGAGAAGGCAAAACCAGTGCTGGAGAGGGCAAAACAGGTGCTGGAGAGGGTAAAACATGTGCTTGAGAAGGCAAAACCAGTGCTGGAGAGGGCAAAACAGGTGCTGGAGAGGGTAAAACAAGTGCTTGAGAAGGCAAAACCAGTGCTGGAGAGGGCAAAACAGGTGCTGGAGAGGGTAAAACAAGTGCTTGAGAGGGCAAAACCAGTGCTGGAGAGGGCAAAACAGGTGCTTGAGAGGGCAAAACAAGTGCTGGAGAGGGCAAAACAAGTGCTGAAGATGGCAAAACAGGTGCTGGAGAGGGTAAAACAAGTGCTGAAGAGGGCAAAACAAGTGCTGGAGAGAGCAAAACAAGTGCTGAAGAGGGCGAAACAAGTGCTGGAGAGGGTAAAACAAGTGCTGAAGAGGGCAAAACAACTAATGGAGAGGGCAAAACAAGTGCTGAAGAGGGCGAAAGAAGTGCCGGAGAGAGCAAAACAAGTGCTGAAGACGGCGGAACAAGTGCTGGAGAGGGTAAAACAAGTGCTGAAGAGGGCAAAACAAGTGCTGAAGAGGGCAAAACAAGTGCTGGAGAGGGTAAAACAAGTGCTGAAGAGGGCAAAACAAGTGATAGAGAGGGCAAAACAAGTGCTGGAGAGAGCAAAACAAGTGCTGAAGAGGGCGAAACAAGTGCTGGAGAGGGTAAAACAAGTGCTGAAGAGGGCAAAACAAGTGCTGGAGAAGGCAAAACAAGTGCTGAAGAGGGCAAAACAAGTGCTGGAGAAGGCAAAACAAGTGCTGGAGAAGGCAAAACAAGTGCTGGAGAGGGCAAAACAAGTGCTGAAGAGGGCAAAACAAGTGCTGAAGAGGGCAAAACAAGTGCTGAAGAGGGCAAAACAAGTGCTGGAGAAGGCAAAACAAGTGCAGAAGAGGGCAAAACACGTGATGGAGAGGGCAAAACAAGAGTCTTACAGAGTGCACTTGGCTGAGAACAGTTGAAAAAGTTATTTCAGTCATGGAAATTGAAAAGACAATAATTGCCACTGTCAACAGTGACCTGGTGGAGAGGGCTAAACAAGTGCTGGAGAGGGCTAAACAAGTGCTGGAGAGGGCAAAACAAGTGCTGGAGAGGGCTAAACAAGTGCTGGAGAGGGCAAAACAAGTGCTGGAGAGGGCAAAATAAGTGCTGGAGAGGGCAAAACAAGTGCTGGAGAGGGCTAAACAAGTGCTGGAGAGGGCAAAACAAGTGCTGGAGAGGGCTAAACAAGTGCTGGAGAGGGCAAAACAAGTGCTGGAGAGGGCTAAACAAGTGCTGGAGAGGGCAAAACAAGTGCTGGAGAGGGCGAAACAAGTGCAGGAGAGGGCAGGTGCTCCAGGGACCTGGTAGGTGCTCCAGGGACCTGGTAGGTGCTCCAGGGACCTGGTAGGTGCTCCAGGGACCTGGTAGGTGCTCCAGGGACCTGGTAGGTGCTCCAGGGACCTGGTAGGTGCTCCAGGGACCTGGTAGGTGCTCCAGGGACCTGGTAGGTGCTCCAGAGACCTGGTAGGTGCTCCAGGGACCTGGTAGGTGCTCCAGGGACCTGGTAGGTGCTCCAGGGACCTGGTAGGTGCTCCAGGGACCTGGTAGGTGGTCCAGGGACCTTGTAGGTGCTCCAGGGACCTGGTAGGTGCTCCAGGGACCTGGTAGGTGCTCCAGGGACCTGGTAGGTGCTCCAGGGACCTGGTAGATGCTTCAGGAAACTGGTAGGTGCTCCAGGGACCTGGTAGGTGCTCCAGGGACCTGGTAGGTGCTCCAGGGACCTGGTAGGTGCTCCAGGGACCTGGTAGGTGCTCCAGGGACCTGGTAGGTGCTCCAGGGACCTGGTAGGTGCTCCAGGGACCTGGTAGGTGCTCCAGGGACCTGGTAGATGCTCCAGGGACCTGGTAGGTGCTCCAGGGATCTGGTAGGTGCTCCAGGGACCTGGTAGATGCTTCAGGAAACTGGTAGGTGCTCCAGGGACCTGGTAGGTGCTCCAGGGACCTGGTAGGTGCTACAGGGACCTGGTAGGTGCTCCAGGGACCTGGTAGGTGCTCCAGTGACCTGGTAGGTGCTCCAGGGACCTGGTAGATGCTCCAGGGACCTGGTAGGTGCTCCAGGGACCTGGTAGGTGCTCCAGAGACCTGGTAGGTGCTCCAGGGACCTGGAAGGTGCTCCAGGGACCTGGTAGGTGCTCCAGGGACTTAGTAGGTGCTCCAGTTACCTGGTAGGTGCTCCAGGGACCTTGTAGATGCTTCAGGAAACTGGTAGGTGCTCCAGGGACCTGGTAGGTGCTCCAGGGACCTGGTAGGTGCTCCAGGGACCTGGTAGGTGCTCCAGGGACCTGGTAGGTGCTCCAGGGACCTGGTAGATGCTTCAGGGACCGGGTAGGTGCTCCAGGGACCTGGTAGGTGCTCCAGGGACCTGGTAGGTGCTCCAGGGACCTGGTAGGTGCTCCAGGGACCTGGTAGGTGCTCCAGGGACCTGGTACGTGCTCCAGGGACCTGGTAGGTGCTCCAGGGACTTGGTAAGTGCTCCAGGGACCTGGTAGGTGCTCCAGGGACCTGGTAGGTGCTCCAGGGACCTGGTAGGTGCTCCAGGCACCGGGTAGGTGCTCCAGGGACCTGGTAGATGCTTCAGGAAACTGGTAGGTGCTACAGGGACCTGGTAGGTGCTCCAGGGACCTGGTAGGTGCTCCAGGGACCTGGTAGGTGCTCCAGGGACCTGGAAGGTGCTCCAGGGACCTGGTAGGTGCTCCAGGGAGATGGTAGGTGCTCCAGGTACCTGGTAGGTGCTCCAGGGATCTGGTAGGTGCTCCAGGGACCTGGTAGATGCTTCAGGAAACTGGTAGGTGCTCCAGGGACCTGGTAGGTGCTCCAGGGACCTGGTTGGTGCTACAGGGACCTGGTAGGTTCTCCAGGGACCTGGTAGGTGCTCCAGAGACCTGGTAGGTGCTCCAGGGACCTGGTAGATGCTCCAGGGACCTGGTAGGTGCTCCAGGGACCTGGTAGGTGCTCCAGGGACCTGGTAGGTGCTCCAGGGACCTGGTAGGTGCTCCAGGGACCTGGTAGGTGCTCCAGGGACCTGGAAGGTGCTCCAGGGACCTGGTAGGTGCTCCAGGGAGATGGTAGGTGCTCCAGGTACCTGGTAGGTGCTCCAGGGATCTGGTAGGTGCTCCAGGGACCTGGTAGATGCTTCAGGAAACTGGTAGGTGCTCCAGGGACCTGGTAGGTGCTCCAGGGACCTGGTTGGTGCTACAGGGACCTGGTAGGTTCTCCAGGGACCTGGTAGGTGCTCCAGAGACCTGGTAGGTGCTCCAGGGACCTGGTAGATGCTCCAGGGACCTGGTAGGTGCTCCAGGGACCTGGTAGGTGCTCCAGGGACCTGGTAGGTGCTCCAGGGACCTGGTAGGTGCTCCAGGGACCTGGTAGGTGCTCCAGGGACTTAGTAGGTGCTCCAGTTACCTGGTAGGTGCTCCAGGGACCTGGTAGATGCTTCAGGAAACTGGTAGGTGCTCCAGGGACATGGTAGGTGCTCCAGGGACCTGGTAGGTGCTCCAGGGACCTGGTAGGTGCTCCAGGGACCTGGTAGATGCTTCGGGAAACTGTTAGGTGCTCCAGGGACCTGGTAGGTGCTCCAGAGACCTGGTAGGTGCTCCAGGAACCTGGTAGGTGCTCCAGGGACCTGGTAGGTGCTCCAGGGACCTGGTAGGTGCTCCAGGGACCTGGTAGGTGCTCCAGGGACCTGGTAGGTGCTCCGGGGACCTGGTAGGTGCTCCAGCGACCTGGTAGGTGCTCCAGGGACCTGGTAGGTGCTCCAGGGACCTGGGAAGTGCTCCAGGGACCTGGTAGATGCTTCAGGAAACTGGTAGGTGCTCCAGGGACCTGGTAGGTGCTCCAGGGACCTGGCATGTGCTCCAGGGACCTGGTAGGTGCTCCAGGGACCTGGTAGGTGCTCCAGGGACCTGGTAGGTGCTCCAGGGACCTGGTAGGTGCTCCAAGGACCTGGTAGGTCCTCCAGGGACCTGGTAGGTGCTCCAGGGACCTGGTAGGTGCTCCAGGGACCTGGTAGATGCTTCAGGAAACTGGTAGGTGGTCCAGGGACCTGGTAGGTGGTCCAGGGACCTGGTAGGTGGTCCAGGGACCTGGTAGGTGGTCCAGGGACCTGGTAGGTGGTCCAGGGACCTGGTAGGTGGTCCAGGGACCTGGTAGGTGGTCCAGGGACCTGGTAGATGCTTCAGGAAACTGGTAGGTGTTCCAGGGACCTGGTAGGTGCTCCAGGGACCTGGTAGGTGCTCCAGGGACCTGGTAGGTGCTCCAGGGACCTGGTAGATGCTTCAGGAAACTGGTAGGTGCTCCAGGGACCTGGTAGGTGCTCCAGGGACCTGGTAGATGCTCCAGGGACCTGGTAGGTGCTCCAGGGACCTGGTAGGTGCTCCAGGGACCTGGTAGGTGCTCCAGGGACCTGGTAGGTGCTCCAGGGACCTGGTAGGTGCTCCAGGGACCTGGTAGGTGCTCCCGGGACCTGGTAGGTGCTCCAGGGACCTGGTAGATGCTTCAGGAAACTGGTAGGTGCTCCAGGGACCTGGTAGGTTCTCCAGGGATCTGGTAGGTGCTCCAGGGACCTGGTAGGTGCTCCAGGGACCTGGTAAGTGCTCCAGGGACCTGGTAGGTTCTCCAGGGACCTGGTAGGTGCTCCAGGGATCTGGTAGATGCTTCAGGAAACTGGTAGGTGCTCCAGGGACCTGGTAGGTGCTCCAGGGACCTGGTAGGTGCTCCAGGGACCTGGTAAGTGCTCCAGGGACCTGGTAGGTGCTCCAGGGACCTGGTAGGTGCTCCAGAGACCTGGTAGGTGCTCCAGGGACCTGGTAGGTGCTTCAGGGACCTGGTAGGTGCTCCAGGGACCTGGTAGGTGCTTCAGGGACCTGGTAGGTGCTTTAGGGACCTAGTAGGTGCTTCAGGGCCTGGTAGGTGCTCCAGGGGCCTGGTAGGTGCTCCAGGGATCTGGTAGGTGCTTCAGGGATCTGATAGGTGCTTCAGGGACCTAGTAGGTGCTTCCGGGACCCAGTAGGTGCTCCAGGGACATGGTAGGGGTTCCAGGGACATTGTAGGTGCTCCAAGGCCATGGTAGGCGCTCCAGAGACCTGATAGTGCTTCAGGGACTTGGTGGGTGCTCCGGGGAGATGGTAGGTGTTCTAGGGAACTGGTAGGTGCTCCAAGGCCCTGGTAGGTGCTTCAGGGACCCGGTAGGTGCTCCAGGGACATGGTAGGGGTTCCAGGGACCTGGTATGTGCTCCAAGGCCCTAGTAGGTGCTCCAGGGACCTGGTAGGTGTTCGAGGGACCTGGTAGGTGCTCCAAGGCCCTGGTAGGTGCTTCAAGGATCCGGTTGGTGCTCCAAAGACATGGTAGGGGTTCCAGGGACCTGGTAGGCGCTCCAGGGATCTGGTAGGTGCTTCAGGGATCTGATAGGTGCTTCAGGGACCTAGTAGGTGCTTCCGGGACCCAGTAGGTGCTCCAGGGACATGGTAGGGGTTCCAGGGACATTGTAGGTGCTCCAAGGCCATGGTAGGCGCTCCAGAGACCTGATAGTGCTTCAGGGACTTGGTGGGTGCTCCGGGGAGATGGTAGGTGTTCTAGGGAACTGGTAGGTGCTCCAAGGCCCTGGTAGGTGCTTCAGGGACCCGGTAGGTGCTCCAGGGACATGGTAGGGGTTCCAGGGACCTGGTATGTGCTCCAAGGCCCTAGTAGGTGCTCCAGGGACCTGGTAGGTGTTCGAGGGACCTGGTAGGTGCTCCAAGGCCCTGGTAGGTGCTTCAAGGATCCGGTTGGTGCTCCAAAGACATGGTAGGGGTTCCAGGGACCTGGTAGGTGCTCCAGGGATCTGGTAGGTGCTTCAGGGATCTGATAGGTGCTTCAGGGACCTTGTAGGTGCTTCAGGGACCCAGTAGGTGCTCCAGGGACATGGTAGGGGTTCCAGGGACATTGTAGGTGCTCCAAGGCCATGGTAGGCGCTCCAGAGACCTGATAGTGCTTCAGGGACCTGGTGGGTGCTCCGGGGAGATGGTAGGTGTTCTAGGGAACTGGTAGGTGCTCCAAGGCCCTGGTAGGTGCTTCAGGGACCCGGTAGGTGCTCCAGGGACATGGTAGGGGTTCCAGGAACCTGGTATGTGCTCCAAGGCCCTAGTAGGTGCTCCAGGGACCTGGTAGGTGTTCGAGGGACCTGGTAGGTGCTCCAAGGCCCTGGTAGGTGCTTCAAGGATCCGGTTGGTGCTCCAAAGACATGGTAGGGGTTCCAGGGACCTGGTAGGTGCTCCAGGGAACTGGTGGGCTCTCCAATGTCCTGATAGGTGCTCCAGGGACGTGGTAGGTGTTCCAGGGACCTGATAGATGATCCAAGGACATGGTAGGGGTTCCAGGGACCTGACCCTAATAGGTGCTCCAGGGTTCCGGTAGGTACTTCAGGGACCTGGTGGGTGCTCAAGTGACCTGATACGTGCTCCAGGGACCTGGCAAGTGTTCCAGGGACCTGGTAGATGGTCCAGGGATCTGTGGGTGTTCCAGGGACCTAGTAGCTGCTCCAGGGACCAGGTACCTGCTCCAGGGACCTGGTGGGTGTTCCAGGGATCTGGTAGATGGTATATATATATATATATATATATATATATATATATATATATATATATATATATATATATATATATATATATATATATATATATATATATATAATGTGTCAGATAGGCAGAACTTGCGATCTTGGCTTATATAACAACGCTCATCTTGCCATAGAGGACAAGTGAAAATTTATGTATGCAATAATTTCGCCAAAATCATTCTGAACCTAACGAAAAAATGTATATTTCACTGTGTTTGTTTAGTATTAAATTATTGTAAACAAATGTAAAATATGTTTATTTGGGTTAGGCTAAAATAAATTGTTCTTGTTATAATAAGGTTAGGTAAGTTTTCTAAGATTCTTTTGGTGCAAAATCAAAATTTTTACATTAACATTAATGAACAAAATATATCTTTAAACGTATAAGAGAAAATTTCAGAAAGAACTTAATTTTAAATGAGTTCTTGCTAATTGACCAGTTTTACATATTCGGCACGACATATATATATATATATATACATATATATATATATATATATATATATATATATATATATATATATATATATATATATATATATATATATATATATATATATATATATATAAATTTAAGGTAGTAGGTTGGTAGACAGCAACCACCCAGGGAAGTACTACCGTCCTGCCAGATGACTGTGAAACAGAAACCTGTAACTGTTTTGCATGATGGTAGGATTGCTGGTGTCTTTTTCTGTCTCAAACACGCTAGATAACGGATATCTTGCTACTCCTACTTACACTTTGGTCACACTTCACAGAAACGCACATGCATATATATATACATACATCTAGGTTTTTCTCCTTTTTCTAAATAGCTCTTGTTCTTCTTCATTTCTTCTATTGTCCATGGGGAAGTGGAAAAGAATCTTTCCTCCGTAAGCCATGCGTGTCGTATGAGGCGACTAAAATGCCGGGAGCAATGGGCTAGTAACCCCTTCTCCTGTAGACATTTACTAAAAAAGAGAAGAAGAAAAACTTTATAAAACTGGGATGCTTGAATGTGCGTGGATGTAGTGCGGATGACAAGAAACAGATGATTGCTGATGTTATGAATGAAAAGAAGTTGGATGTCCTGGCCCTAAGCGAAACAAAGCTGAAGGGGGTAGGGGAGTTTCGGTGGGGGGAAATAAATGGGATTAAATCTGGAGTATCTGAGAGAGTTAGAGCAAAGGAAGGGGTAGCAGTAATATTGAATGATCAGTTATGGAAGGAGAAAAGAGAATATGAATGTGTAAATTCAAGAATTATGTGAATTAAAGTAAAGGTTGGATGCGAAAAGTGGGTCATAATAAGCGTGTATGCACCTGGAGAAGAGAGGAATGTAGAGGAGAGAGAGAGATTTTGGGAGATGTTAAGTGAATGTATAGGAGCCTTTGAACCAAGTGAGAGAGTAACTGTGGTAGGGGACCTGAATGCTAAAGTAGGAGAAACTTTTATAGAGGGTGTGGTAGGTAAGTTTGGGGTGCCAGGTGTAAATGATAATGGGAGCCCTTTGATTGAACTTAGTATAGAAAGGGGTTTAGTTATAGGTAATACATATTTTAAGAAAAAGAGGATAAATAAGTATACAAGATATGATGTAGGGCGAAATGTCAGTAGTTTGTAGGATTATGTATTGGTAGATAAAAGACTGTTGAGTAGACTTCAGGATGTACATGTTTATAGAGGGGCCACAGATATATCAGATCACTTTCTAGTTGTAGCTACACTGAGAGTAAAAGGTAGATGGGATACAAGGAGAATAGAAGCATCAGGGAAGAGAGAGGTGAAGGTTTATAAACTAAAAGAGGAGGCAGTTAGGGTAAGATATAAACAGCTATTGGAGGATAGATGGGCTAATGAGAGCATAGGCAATGGGGTCGAAGAGGTATGGGGTAGGTTTAAAAATGTAGTGCTAGAGTGTTCAGCAGAAGTTTGTGGTTACAGGAAAGTGGGTGCGGGAGGGAAGAGGAGCGATTGGTGGAATGATGATGCAAAGAGAGTAGTAAGGGAGAAAAAGTTAGCATATGAGAATTTTTTACAAAGTAGAAGTGATGCAAGGAGGGAAGAGTATATGGAGAAAAAGAGAGAGGTTAAGAGAGTGGTGAAGCAATGTAAAAAGAGAGCAAATGAGAGAGCGGGTGAGATGTTATCAACAAATTTTGTTGAAAATAAGAAAAAGTTTTGGAGTGAGATTAACAAGTTAAGGAAGCCTAGAGAACAAATGGATTTGTCAGTTAAAAATAGGAGAGGAGAGTTATTAAATGGAGAGTTAGAGGTATTGGGATGATGGAGGGAATATTTTGAGGAATTGTTAAATGTTGATGAAGATAGGGAAGCTGTGATATCGTCAATAGGGCATTGAGGAATAACATCGTGTAGGAGTGAGGAAGAGCCAGTTGTGAGTGTGGGGGAAGTTCGTGAGGCAGTAGGTAAAATGGAAGCGGGTAAGGCAGCCGGGATTGATGGGATAAAGATAGAAATGTTAAAAGCAGGTGGGGATATAGTTTTGGAGTGGTTGGTGCAATTATTTAATAAATGTTTGGAAGAGGGTAAGGTACCTTGGGATTGGCAGAGAGCATGCATAGTTCCTTTGTATAAAGGCAAAGGGGACAAAAGAGAGTGTAAAAGTTATTGGGGGATAAGTCTGTTGAGTATACCTGGTAAAGTGTATGGTAGAGTTATTATTGAAAGAATTAAGAGTAAGACGGAGAATAGGATAGCAGATGAACATGGAGGCTTTAGGAAAGGTAGGGGGTGTGTGGACCAGGTGTTTACAGTGAAACATATAAGTGAACAGTATTTAGATAAGGCTAAAGAGGTCTTTGTGGCATTTATGGATTTGGAAAAGGCGTATGACAGGGTGGATAGTGGGGCAATGTGGCAGATGTTGCAGGTGTATGGTGTAGGAGGTAGGTTACTGAAAGCAGTGAAGAGTTTTTACGAGGATAGTGAGGCTCAAGTTAGAGTATGTAGGAAAGAGGGAAATTATTTCCCAGTAAAAGTAGGCCTTAGACAAGGATGTGTGATGTCACCGTGGTTGTTTAATATATTTATAGATGGGGTTGTAAGAGAAGTAAATGCGAGGGTCTTGGCAAGAGGCGTGGAGTTAAAAGATAAAGAATCACACATAAAGTGGGAGTTGTCACAGTTGCTCTTTGCTGATGACACTGTGCTCCTGGGAGATTCTGAAGAGAAGTTGCAGAGATTGGTGAATGAATTTGGTAGGGTGTGCAAAAGAAGAAAATTAAAAGTGAATACAGGAAAGAGTAAGGTAATGAGGATAACAAAAAGATTAGGTGATGAAAGATTGGGTATCAGATTGGAGGGAGAGAGTATGGAGGAGGTGAATGTATTCAGATATTTGGGAGTGGACGTGTCAGCGGATGGGTCTATGAAAGATGAGGTGAATCATAGAATTGATGAGGGGAAAAGGATGAGTGGTGCACTTAGGAGTCTGTGGAGGCAAAGAACTTTGTCCTTGGAGGCAAAGAGGGGAATGTATGAGAGTATAGTTTTACCAACGCTCTTATATGGGTGTGAAGCATGGGTGATGAATGTTGCAGCAAGGAGAAGGCTGGAGGCAGTGGAGATGTCATCTCTGAGGGCAATGTGTGGTGTGAATATAATGCAGAGAATTCATAGTTTGGAAGTTAGTTGGAGGTGTGGGATTACCAAAACTGTTGTCCATAGGGCTGAGGAAGGGTTGTTGAGGAAGTTCTGACATGTAGAGAGAATAGAGCGAAACAGAGTGACTTCAAGAGTGTATCAGTCTGTAGCGAAAGGAAGGCGGGGTAGGGGTCGGCCTAGGAAAGGTTGGAGGGAGGGGGTCAAGGAAGTTTTGTGTGCGAGGGGCTTGGACTTCCAGCAGGCATGCGCGAGCGTGTTTGATAGGAGTGAATGGAGACAAATGGTTTTTAATACTTGACGTGCTGTTGGAGTGTGAGCAAAGTAACATTTATGAAGGGGTTCAGGGAAACCGGCAGGCTGGACTTGAGTCCTGGAGATGGGAAGTACAGTGCCTGCACTCTGAAGGAGGGGTGTTAAGTATGTACACATATATATATATATATATATATATATATATATATATATATATATAAATATATATATACATATATATATATATATATATATATATATGTGTGTGTGTGTGTGTGTGTGTGTGTGTGTGTGTGTGTGTTTGTGTGTGTTTGCGTGTGTGTGTGTGTGTGTGTGTGTGTGTGTGTGTGTGTGTGTGTGTGTGTGTGCGTGTGTGTGTGTGTGTGTGTGTGTGTGTGTGTGTGTGTGTGTGTGTGTGTGTGTGTGTGTGTGTGTGTGTGTGTGTGTGTGTGTGTGTGTATGTATATAAAATTATATAGCTACAGTTCTGCCTACTTTAAGAAGACAGTTGTGTTTTTGGTGTCTGTGAGGCATCTGGAGAATGCCTCTTGTGGTCGTCTTGAAACTTTCGATGCAGGTAAGTCTTACTTAGGGAAGGACTTGGATAGGCTTTGGGCTAATTCGCTTATTTTTTTTTATATACAGATAGAGGATATGAATTTCCTAGAACTGGGGCTATGGGATACAAGGGATACCTTTCTCTGGTAATGGGGTCACCTCTTTCTCGGGAATAGGGGATACCTCTTTCTAGCGTACAAGGGATACCTCTTTCTTGGGTACAGGGGATACCTCTTTCTAGCATACAAGGAATACCTCTCTCGAGTACACTGGGTGCCTCTCTCGAGTACACTGGATGCCTCTCTCGGGTACACTGGATGCCTCTCTCGAGTACACTGGATGCCTCTCTCGGGTACACTGGATGCCTCTCTCGAGTACACTGGATGCCTCTCTCGGGTACACTGGATGCCTCTCTCGGGTACACTGGGTGCCTCTCTCGAGTACACTGGATGCCTCTCTCGGGTACACTGGATGCCTCTCTCGAGTACACTGGATGCCTCTCTCGGGTACACTGGATGCCTCTCTCGAGTACACTGGATGCCTCTCTCGGGTACAGGAGATACCTTTTGGACCACGTAGGTACCGAAACACGCATGATTATATCCACGGGGGAAGAGGAGAGGTAAACCCTCAGGGGTTATACACAATCTAAGGAATATGAAGAGAAAATCGAATTCCTCTGATCAAGAGCATCCACCCACGATTCACAATAGATGGTAAACAAGTGTCATGATAGATGGAAAACAAATGTCATGATGTATGATAAACACATGTCATGATAGATGGTAAACAAGTGTCATAATAGATGGTAAACAAGTGTCATGATAGATGGTAAACAAGTGACATGATAGATGGTAAACAAGTGTCATAATATATGGTAAACAAGTGTCATGATAGATAGTAAACAAGTGTCATGATAGATGGTAAACAAGTGTCATGATAGATAGTAAACAAGTGTCATGATAGATAGTAAACAAGTGTCATGATAGATGGTAAACAAGTGTCATGATAGATGGTAAACAAGTGTCATGATAGATAGTAAACAAGTGTCATGATAGATGGTAAACAAGAGTCATGATAGATGGTAAACAAGTATTATGATAGATGGTAAACAAGTGTCATGATAGATGGTAAACAAGTGTCATGACAGATAGTAAACAAGTGTCATGATAGATGGTAAACAAGAGTCATGATAGATGGTAAATAAGTGTCATAATATATGGTAAACAAGTATCATAATATATGGTAAACAAGTGTCATGATAGATGGTAAATAAGTGTCATGATAGATGGTAAACAAGTATTATGATAGATGGTAAACAAGTGTCATGATAGATGGTAAACAAGTGTCATGATAGATAGTAAACAAGTGTCATGATAGATGGTAAACAAGAGTCATGATAGATGGTAAACAAGTGTCATAATATATGGTAAACAAGTGTCATGATAGATGGTAAATAAGTGTCATGATAGATAGTAAACAAGTGTCATGATAGATGGTAAACAAGTGTCATGATAGATGGTAAACAAGTGTCATAATATATGGTAAACAAGTGTCATGATAGATGGTAAATAAGTGTCATGATAGATGATAAACAAGTGTCATGATAGATGGTAAACAAGTGTCATGATAGATGGTAAACAAGTGTCATAATATATGGTAAACAAGTGTCATAATATATGGTAAACAAGTGTCATGATAGATGGTAACCAAGTGTCATGATAGATGGTAAACAAGTGTCATGATAGATGGTAAACAAGTGTCATAATAGATGGTAAACAAGTATCATGATAGATGGTAAACAAGTATCATGATAGATGGTAAACAAGTGTCATGATAGATGGTAAACAAGTGTCATAATAGATGGTAAACAAGTATCATGATAGATGGTAAACAAGTGTCATGATAGATGGTAAACAAGTGTCATAATAGATGGTAAACAAGTGTCATGATAGATGGCAAACATGATAGATGGTAAACAAGTGTCATAATAGATGGTAAACAAGTGTCATAATAGATGGTAAACAAGTGTCATAATAGATGGTAAACAAGTGTCATGATAGATGGTAAACAAGTGTCATAATAGATGGTAAACAAGTGTCATGATAGATGGCAAACATGATAGATGGTGAAGAAGTGTCATAATAGATGGTAAACAAGTGTCATGATAGATGGCAAACATGATAGATGGTGAACAAGTGTCATAATAGATGGTAAACAAGTGTCATAATAGATGGTAAACAAGTGTCATGATAGATGATAAATAAGTATCATGATAGATGGTAAACAAGAGTCATAATAGATGGTAAACAAGTGTCATGATAGATGGTAAACAAGTATCATGATAGATGGTAAACAAGTGTCATAATAGATGGTAAACAAGTGTCATAATAGGTAGTAAACAAGTGTCATGATAGATGGTAAACAAGTGTCATGATAGATGGTAAATAAGTATCATGATAGATGGTAAACAAGTGTCATAATAGATGGTAAACAAGTGTCATGATAGATGGTAAACAAGTATCATGATAGATGGTAAACAAGTGTCATAATAGATGGTAAACAAGTGTCATGATAGATGGTAAACAAGTATCATGATAGATGGTAAACAAGTGTCATAATAGATGGTAAACAAGTGTCATGATAGATGGTGAACAAGTGTCATAATAGATGGTAAACAAGTGTCATAATAGGTGGTAAACAAGTGTTATGATAGATGGTAAACAAGTGTCATAATAGATGGTAAACAAGTGTCATGATAGATGGTAAACAAGTGTCATAATAGATGGTAAACAAGTGTCATAATAGGTGGTAAACAAGTGTCATGATAGATGGTAAACAAGTGTCATGATAGATATAAACAAGTATCATGATAGATGGTAAACAAGTGTCATAATAGATGGTAAACAAGTGTCATGATAGATGGTAAACAAGTATCATGATAGATGGTAAACAAGTGTCATAATAGATGGTAAACAAGTGTCATGATAGATGGTAAACAAGTATCATGATAGATGGTAAACAAGTGTCATAATAGATGGTAAACAAGTGTCATGATAGATGGTAAACAAGTATCATGATAGATGGTAAACAAGTGTCATAATAGATGGTAAACAAGTGTCATGATAGATGGTAAACAAGTATCATGATAGATGGTAAACAAGTGTCATGATAGACGATAAACAAGTGTCATGATAGATGGTAAACAAGTATCATGATAGATGGTAAACAAGTGTCATGATAGATGGTAAACAAGTATTATGATAGATGGTAAACAAGTGTCATGATAGATGGTAAACAAGTATCATGATAGATGGTAAACAAGTGTCATGATAGATGGTAAACAAGTGTCATGATAGATGGTAAACAAGTATCATGATAGATGGTAAACAAGTGTCATGATAGATGGTAAACAAGTGTCATGATAGATGGTAAACAAGTATCATGATAGATGGTAAACAAGTGTCATAATAGATGGTAAACAAGTGTCATGATAGATGGTAAACAAGTATCATGATAGATGGTAAACAAGTGTCATAATAGATGGTAAACAAGTGTCATGATAGATAGTAAACAAGTGTCATAATAGATGGTAAACAAGTGTCATGATAGATGGTAAACAAGTGTCATGATAGATGGTAAACAAGTGTCATAATAGATGGTAAACAAGTGTCATGATAGATGGTAAACAAGTGTCATAATAGATGGTAAACAAGTGTCATGATAGATGGTAAACAAGTGTCATAATAGATGGTAAACAAGTGTCATGATAGATGGTAAACAAGTATCATGATAGATGGTAAACAAGTGTCATAATAGGTGGTAAACAAGTGTCATGATAGATGGTAAACAAGTGTCATAATATGTAAAGTAAAAGGACACAAGTGCAACTAATGTGACATTTATTGTGGCAACGTTTCGCTCTCCAGGAGCTTGATAAAGCTCCTGGAGAGCGAAACGTTGCCACAATAAATGTCACATTAGTTGCACTTGTGTCCTTTTACTTTACATATTGTCGGTAATTCTACCAACTTTATTACAAAGTGTCATAATAGATGGTAAACAAGTGTCATGATAGATGGTAAACAAGTATCATGATAGATGGTAAACAAGTGTCATGATAGATGGTAAACAAGTGTCATGATAGATGGTAAACACGTGTGTAAATAGATTATAAACATTTTTCAAAACAGATGATGGACCACAAAGAGCAGTAATAAACAGTAAAATTTGAGGCGGTTACGGTGACAGTTGTGTTCCACAAGGCACAGTACTCGCTCCCATCCTGTTCCACAAGGCACAGTACTCGCTCCCATCCTGTTCCACAAGGCACAGTACTCGCTCCCATCCTGTTCCACAAGGCACAGTACTCGCTCCCATCCTGTTCCACAAGGCAGAGTACTCGCTCCCATCCTGTTCCACAAGGCAGAGTACTCGCTCCCATCCTGTTCCACAAGGCAGAGTACTCGCTCCCATCCTGTTCCACAAGGCAGAGTACTCGCTCCCATCCTGTTCCACAAGGCACAGTACTCGCTCCCATCCTGTTCCACAAGGCACAGTACTCGCTCCCATCCTGTTCCACAAGGCACGGTACTCGCTCCCATCCTGTTCCTCATCCTCATATCTGACATAGACTGGGATATAAGCCACAGCACCGTGTCTGCCTTTGTAGATGACACCCGAATCTGCGTGACAGTGTCCTCCATTACAGATACTACAAGTCTCCAGGCAGACATCAACCAAATCTTTAAATGGGCCGCTAAAAATAATATGAAGTTCAGTGATGAGATATTTCAATTACTCCGATATGGAAAACGTGAGGAAATTAAAACTATATCGGAGTATAAAACAAATTCCAACCACACAATAGAGCGAACAACTAATGTTAAAAACCTAGGAGTAATCATGTCAGAGGATCTCACCTTCAAAGACCATAACATTGTATCAATCGCATCTGCTAGAAAAATGACAGGATGGATAATGAAAACCTTCCAGACTAGGGATGCCAAGCCCATGATGACACTTCAGATCGCTTGTTCTATCTCGGCTGGAATATTGCTCCACATTAACAGCACCTTTCAAGGCAGGTGAAATTGCTGACCTAAAAAATGTACAGAGAGCCTTCACGGCACACATTACTGGGATAAAACACCTCAATTACTGGGAACGCTTGAAGTTCCTC
Organism: Cherax quadricarinatus; assembly: GCF_038502225.1. NCBI lineage: Eukaryota > Metazoa > Arthropoda > Malacostraca > Decapoda > Parastacidae > Cherax > Cherax quadricarinatus. The sequence goes on along the minus strand of NC_091302.1, from coordinate 36,373,663 downwards.
ACGCTGTACTCCCTAGAACATTCCCCCAATGAAAATCAGGGGCGCCACTAGCACGATAAGAAACAACACAATAAGTGTCAGAGGCCCAAGACTGTTCAACTGCCTCCCAGCAAACATAAAGGGGAGTGCCAGTAGACCCCTAGCTGTCTTCAAGAAGGCGCTGGAGAGGCACCTAAAGTTAGTACCTGACCAGCCGGGCTGTGGTTCGAACGTCGGGTTGCGTGCAGCCCATAGTAACAGCGTTGTTGATCCACCATAAGGCCTGGTCTTAGACCGGGCCGCGGGGTCGTTGACCCCCGAAACCCTCTCCAGGTATAGACAAGACACTCAGTTGACAGTTACTTCCCAGAATATGTTTTAGACACGTTCATGAATACACAGGGGAGGATAGACGCCTGCTTGTATAACAACGCTACTAGGTATAAGGAGCCCAGGTATAAGGAGCCTGGTGGACCGCTAACGAAGGCAGTCGTTATCAGTTCCACATATTCCCTTGATAAATACCCGTTTTTTACCATAAAAGTCAGGCGTTCTGAAGTACATCAATAAAACTCCGTGTCCCCTGAGGCTGTTTACGTCAGTTTCCCCCTCTCCCTGAATTTAAGAGAGAGAGTAAAAGAGAGAGAGAGAGAGAGAGAGAGAGAGAGAGAGAGAGAGAGAGAGAGAGAGAGAGAGAGAGAGAGAGAGAGAGAGAGAGAGAGAGAGAGAGAGAGAGAGAGAGAGAGAGAGAGAGAGAGAGAGAGAGAGCATGGTGGCACCATCGTTCGTATTGATGAAAAAATGACAGTTCTGCCGTAGTGGTAATCTGGCGAACACCAATAGAGAACATTCGCGGGGAAGCGCATAACCCGTAGGGGGTCATCAGGTTTCATCCGAAGGTGAGGGTAGCCTCCAGTTCCATGGATCAAGAGCCCTTCACCATCACCACTGCACCTCCATGAAAGGTAACAGAGAGTAAATGTAAACTCAAGTGGATGACCTTGATGACTGTAAACTTATGTGACCTTAATAAATGTGAACACAGGTGACCTTGATAAATGTGAACTCCGGTAACCTTAAATTTAAACACAGGTAACCTTGATAAACCTAAACACAGGTCACCTTGATAAATGTAAACATAGATGACCTTGATAAATGTGAATACGGGCGACCTTGAATATAAACACAGATGACCTTGATAAATGTAAACACAGGTGACCCTGATAAATGTAAACACGGGTGACCTTAAATATAAAAACAAGTAACCTTGATAAACATAAACACAGGTGATCTTGATGAATGTAAACACAGACGGTGACACTGATAAACGTAAACACAGGCGGTAACCTTGATAAATGATAATTTCTCTTCCAAATTATTCTTTTACCGTCCTCTTTTTCTGTTTCTACTTTCTCATTCTACTTTCAATAATAATGACTCTTCTGTCTATTCTCCAGCTTCACTCTTACGTTTATTTCCCTTCCTTTCCCCTCTTCCTCTTCCCTCTCTTCTTTCTATCATCACGTCTTCTCTGACCCATGCATTACACTCTTCCTATTCTGTTTCTTTACTTTTCCTGTCAAGTATGGTCGTCAACACTTCGGTTTTGAGTTGACTAAAGAAACCACATTGACTATTACTGCTTCACGGCTGCTTGTTGCTGTGGTGTTGCTGTTACTGGTGACTCAGTGGTGTTGCTGTTACTGGTGACTCAGCGGTGTTGCTGTTACTGGTGACTCAGCGGTGTTGCTGTTACTGGTGACTCAGCGGTGTTGCTGTTACTGGTGACTCAGTGGTGTTGCTGTTACTGGTGACTCAGCGGTGTTGCTGTTACTGGTGACTCAGTGGTGGTGCTGTTACTGGTGACTCAGTGGTGTTGCTGTTACTGGTGACTCAGCGGTGTTGCTGTTACTGGTGACTCAGCGGTGTTGCTGTTACTGGTGACTCAGCGGTGTTGCTGTTACTGGTGACTCAGTGGTGTTGCTGTTACTGGTGACTCAGCGGTGTTGCTGTTACTGGTGGTGGTGTTGCTGTTACTGGTGGTGGTGTTGCTGTTACTGGTGGTGGTGTTGCTGTTACTGGTGGTGGTGTTGCTGTTACTGGTGGTGGTGTTGCTGTTACTGGTGGTGGTGTTGCTGTTACTGGTGATGGTGTTGCTGTTACTGGTGGTGGTGTTGCTGTTACTGGTGATGGTGTTGCTGTTACTGGTGACTCAGCGGTGTTGCTGTTACTGGTGACTCAGTGGTGTTGCTGTTACTGGTGACTCAGCGGTGTTGCTGTTACTGGTGACTCAGTGGTGGTGCTGTTACTGGTGGCGCTGCTAACGATGGCGCGGTTACTTTGTTACCGGGGGGCCCGTTCCCGGTGGGCGTTACTGGTGTGGAATGAGGGGCCCCACCGGGCGCCGGGGGTTGTTACGGGGTTGCCCCCGGGGTGCCATTACCGATGGTCCCCATTTGGAGGGGGCCCGTTTTTTCGGTGGGATGTTACCGGTGGTGTTACTGGGGTTGCGGTTTTTACCGGGGGCGTTGTGGTTGTTGTTTGAGGCGAAGTGGTTGTTACTGGTGGTGTTTTTTTCCGATCAGTTACCGGGGGCCCCAGCCTTTGGTGCTGTTTGGGTGCGTTACGGGGGGACGAGGGTTTTTAGGGGTTGCGGGGTTTGGTGTTTTTTCTGGGCCTTTTCCCGGGGGCGTTCCCGAGGGTTTTGTTACGGGGGCCACCCGGGTGTTGTTTCGGTGTTGTGCGGGGTCCCGACGATGGGGTTTACGCGGGCCAGCTGGGGGTTTTTTCCCGGGGGGCCGTTCCCGGGGTGTTTTACCGATGGTGTTGTTACGGGGGGGGCCGTAGTTTTTTTGGGTTGTTTCTTGGTCCCGTTACGGTGGTGCTTTACCGGGGATGCGTCCCGAGGGCCGCACCGTTGGCCCCCGCCACGGTCGGTGTTATGGTGGGGTTCCCGGTGTGGCTGTTAGGGGGTGCGTTATTGGGGTGCGTTACCGGGGTTGTTACGGTTTGGGCGACGGTTGTTACGGTGGTGCGTTACGGTGGTGTTTTACTTGGGGCGTTCCCGGGGGGGGCTGACGGGGCGCGTTAGGGGGTGGCTGCCGGGTGCTGACTGGTGGTGCTGTTAGGGTGGTGTGTTCCGTGGTGCTGATGGTGGTGCGTTACCGGTGGTGCGCCGGGGGTGCGTTGTGCGCGCTGCGGGGGGCCGTTAGGGGTGTGGTTTTACGGTAGTGCGTTACGGGGTGCGTTACCGGTGCTTTCCCGGTGACCCAGGGTGGGGTTACGGTGGTCCCGAGATGGGCGAAAGCGATTTTTCCCACGGGTGACCAGTGGTGGTGCCTTACTTGGGTGCCCGGAGGTCCCACGGGGTGCTGTTAGTGATGGGCGATAGTTGGTGCCGTTACGGTGGGCCTTTCCCGGGGTGCGTTACGGGGTGCGTTACTGGTGGGCTGTTACCGGGGCACTGTTACGGGGTTTCCGTTACGGGGGGCCCGTTAGGTGGTGCTTTATCGGTATCCCTTACTGGCCCCGGGTGGTCCCTTTATAGGGGGCCCCTCCCGATGCGCGATAGCGCTGGGTTGCTGTTGGTGCCGTTACTGGTGGTGCGTTATGGGGGGCCTTTTAAAGGGGGTTGGTTACTGGGGTGCGTTATCGGTGATGCTGTTCCCGGTGACCCGGGGGGCGTTACGGGGGCGTTACTGGTGGGCTTTATGGGCGTTATCGGAGCGTTACGGTGACCAGGGTGGGCTGTTACGGGGCGTTCCCGATTTTTGGATAGACTGGTGTTTGTTACGGGGCTGCTGGGTGGTGGTGCCTTTTATGGGTGATGTTACTGGTGACCTGGAGATAGTGCTGGTGTTGCTGTTACGGTGGTGCGTTCGGGGGACGGGGGCCGTTACGGGCGACGGGATGCCGTTACGGGGACCCGGGGCCAACGGGCGTTACCGTTTTTTTGGTTGCGGGTTGCTGTCCAGGTATCGCGTTCCCGGGGTAGGTTCCCGCTGATGGGGGGGCGGGGCGTTTTTTCGGTTTGCTATGGGGGTTGGTGTGTGGTGGTGTTCTGTTACTGGGTGGTGTTCTTTACGATGGGGTGTTTTGCCCGATGGTGGTGTTGCTGTTACGATGGGGTTGCGCCCGGGGTGGTGCCGTTACTGGGTGGGTTCCACTGGTGGTGGTGTTGCTGTCCGGTGGCCCCATTCCCGGTGGTGGTGGTGTTAACAGGATGGTGTTCTTTACTGGGATGGGGTTGTCCCCGGTGGGGGTGGTGCGTTACGGGTTTGGGGGTGCGTTACTGGTGGGGGGGGCTGTTCCCGTGATGGTGTTTTTGGGTTTCCCTTGAGGGGTTTTTGGGGTTACCGGGAGGTGTTGTTACTGGGGTGGTGCTTTACGGGGGCTTTACGGTGGGGGGCTGGAGGGGGTGCTGCCGACTGGGGTGGTTTTCTGACGTGGGGGTGTTGCTTTCCCGGTGATGGTGTTCCCGACTGGTGGGGGGCTTTTTACTGGGGTGGTGTTGCTGTTACTCGGTGGGTTCCGAGGGGGTTTGGGGTTGTTCCCGGGGGGGTTTTCCCGTTCCCGGTTGGTGTTGCTGTTCCCGGTGGTGGTGTTCACTGGTGGTGGTGGGGCTGACTGGTGGTGGGTTCCCGACCGGGGGGGGGCTTCCCTGCGGCTTGCCACCGGGATGGTGGGGTTACTGGGGTGGTGCTGATCAGGGGGTCGCTGCCCCCGGGTGGGGGGC
>NC_091302.1:36313949-36363949 GCF_038502225.1 Cherax quadricarinatus | reverse complement strand
CACCACTATGTTGACTCAGCACCACTATGTTAACTCAGCACCACTATGTTGACTCAGCACCACTATGTTGACTCAGCACCACTATGTTGACTCAGCACCACTATGTTAACTCAGCACCACTATGTTGACTCAGCACCACTATGTTGACTCAGCACCACTATGTTAACTCAGCACCACTATGTTAACTCAGCACCACTATGTTAACTCAGCACCACTATGTTAACTCAGCACCACTATGTTAACTCAGCACCACTATGTTGACTCAGCACCACTATGTTGACTCAGCACCACTATGTTAACTCAGCACCACTATGTTAACTCAGCACCACTATGTTAACTCAGCACCACTATGTTAACTCAGCACCACTATGTTAACTCCGCACCACTATGTTAACTCAGCACCACTATGTTGACTCAGCACCACTATGTTAACTCAGCACCACTATGTTAACTCAGCACCACTATGTTGACTCAGCACCACTATGTTGACTCAGCACCACTATGTTGACTCAGCACCACTATGTTGACTCAGCACCACTATGTTGACTCAGCACCACTATGTTAACTCAGCACCACTATGTTAACTCTGCACCACTATGTTGACTCAGCACCACTATGTTAACTCAGCGCCACTATGTTGACTCAGCACCACTATGTTGACTCAGCACCACTATGTTGACTCAGCACCACTATGTTGACTCAGCACCACTATGTTAACTCAGCACCACTATGTTAACTCAGCACCACTATGTTGACTCAGCACCACTATGTTAACTCAGCGCCACTATGTTGACTCAGCACCACTATGTTGACTCAGCACCACTATCTTAACTCAGCACCACTATGTTGACTCAGCACCACTATGTTGACTCAGCACCACTATGTTGACTCAGCACCACTATGTTGACTCAGCACCACTATGTTGACTCATCACTACTATGTTGACTCAGCACCACTATGTTGACTCAGCACCACTATGTTGACTCAGCACCACTATGTTGACTCAGCACCACTATGTTGACTCAGCACCACTATGTTGACTCAGCACCACTATGTTGACTCAGCACCACTATGTTGACTCAGCACTACTATGTTGACTCAGCACCACTATGTTGACTCAGCACCACTATGTTGACTCAGCACCACTATGTTGACTCAGCACCACTATGTTGACTCAGCATAACTGTTGACTCAGCACCACTATGTAGACTCAGTGCCAATATGTTGACTCAGCACAACTATGTTGACTCAGAACCACTATGTTGACTCAGCACCACTATGTTGACTCAGCACCGCTATGTTGATTCAGCACCAGTATGTTCACTCAGCACCACTATGTTGACTCAGCACCACTATGTTGACTCAGCACCACTATGTTGATCCAGCACCACTATGTTGATTCAGCACCACTATGTTGACTCAGCACCACTATGTTGACTCAGCACCACTATGTTGACTCAGCACCACTATGTTGACTCAGAACCACTATGTTGACTCAGCACCACTATGTTGACTCAGCACCGCTATGTTTAATCAGCACCACTATGTTGACTCAGCATCGCTATGTTGATTCAGCAACACTATGTTGACTCAGCACCACTATGTTGACTCAGCACCACTATGTTGACTCAGCACCACTATGTTGACTCAGCACCACTATGTTGATTCCGCACCACTATGTTGACTCAGCACCACTATGTTGACTCCGCACCAATATGTTGACTCAGCACCACTATGTTGACTCAGCACCACTATGTTAACTCAGCACCACTATGTTGACTCAGCACCACTATGTTGACTCAGCACCACTATGTTGACTCAGCACAACTATGTTGACTCAGCACCACTACGTTGACTCAGCACCACTATGTTGACTCAGCACCACTATGTTGACTCAAAACCACTATGTTGACTCAGCACCACTATGTTGACTCAGCACCGCTATGTTGATTCAGCATCACTATGTTGACTCAGCACCACTATGTTGACTCAGCACCACTATGTTGACTCAGCACCACTATGTTGACTCAGCACCACTATGTTGATTCAGCACCACTGTGTTGACTCAGCACCACTATGTTGACTCAGCACCACTATGTTGACTCAGCACCACTATGTTGACTCGGCACCACTATGTTGACTCAGCACCGCTATGTTTACTCAGCACCACTATGTTGACTCAGCACCGCTATGTTGATTCAGCACCAATATGTTGACTGAGCACCACTATGTTGACTCAGCACCACTATGTTGACTCAGCACCACTATGTTGACTCAGCACCACTATGTTACTCAGCACCGCTATGTTGACTCAGCACTACTATGTTGACTCGGCACCGCTATGTTGACTCAGCACCACTACGTTGATTCAGCACCACTATGTTGACTCAGCACCACTATGTTGACTCAGCACCGCTATATTACCTCAGCACCACTATGTTGACTCAGCACCACTATGTTGACTCAGCACCGCTATATTGATTCAGTACCAATATGTTGACTCAGCACCACTACGTTGACTCAGCACCACTATGTTGACTCAGCACCGCTATGTTGATTCAGCACCAATATGTTGACTCAGCACCAATATGTTGACTCAGCACCACTATGTTGACTCAACACCACTATGTTGACTCAGCACCATTATGTTGACTCAGCACCACTATGTTGACTCAGCACCACTATGTTGACTCAGCACCGCTATGTTGACTCAGCACCGCTATGTTGATCCAGCACCACTATGTTGACTAAGCACCGCTATGTTTACTCAGCACCTCTATGTTGACTCAGCACCACTATGTTGACTCAGCACCACTATGTTGACTCAGCACCACTATGTTGACTCAGCACCACTATGTTGACTCAGAACCACTATGTTGACTCAGAACCACTATGTTGACTCAGCACCACTACGTTGACTCAGCACCACTATGTTGACTCAGCACCACTATGCTGACTCTGCACCACTGCGTCGACTCAGCACCACTATGTTGACTCAGCACCACTATGTTGACTCAGCACCACTATGTTGACTCAGCACCACTATGTTGTCTCAGCACCACTATGTTGACTCAGCACCACTATGTTGACTCAGCACCACTATGTTGACTCAGCACCGGTATGTTGACTCAGCATCACTATGTTGACTCAGCACCACTATGCTGTCTCAGCACCACTATGTTGACTCAGCACCACTACGTTGACTCATCACCACTATGTTGACTCAGCACCACTATGTTGACTCAGCACCACTATGTTGACTCAGCGCCACTATGTTGACTCAGCACCACTATGTTGACTCACCACTATACTATGTTTTCTCAGCACCACAGTATGTTGTCTCAGAACTTCACTATGTTGTCACAGCACTACAATATGCTGTCTTAGCACTACACTATGTTGACTCAGCACCACACTATGTTTCTCAGCACCACGCTATGTTGTCTGAGCTCTACACTATGTTGTCTTAGCACTACACTATGTTGTCTCAGCACTGCACTATGCTGCCTCAACACCACACTATGTTGTCTCAGCACCACATTATGTCGTCTCATCTCTACACTATGCTGTCTCAGCACTGCACTATGTCTCAGCACTACACTATGCTGTCTCAGCACTACACTATGTTGTGTCAGCACTGCACTACGCTGTCTCAGCGCTACACTATGTTGTCTCAGCACTACACTGTGTTGTCTCAGCACTACACTATGTTGTCTCAGCATCACTCTATGTTGTCTTTAACTGCAGCGGACCTCATCCTGGTAATGTTGGTCTACCAGAACCAGGTAATACCAGTGTTGTTAATACCAGTATTAACATCAGTGTTTTTAAAAACTGTAGTTAATACCAGTATTAATATCAGTATTTTTAATGACTGTTGTTAATACCATTGTTTTTATTACCACTTTTGTTAATACCAGTGTTCTTAATAAGAGTTTTGTTAATACCAGTTTTTTATAATACCTCTCTGTTGTTAATACCGGTGTTAATACCATTGTTATTAATACCAGTTATTTTAGTACCACTGTTGTTAATGTCAGTGTTAATACCAGTCTTTTTTAATAACACTGTTCTTTATACCACTGTTAATGGCAGTGTGACATTTACCAAAGTTAACCAAACGTCAAGTTTTTGACTGGCCAGCAGGAATTTGTTTTACTTTTGTTTGTCTCTCAGGACACATTCACGTCTGTTAGTCTGTTGTTGTGGTGCATATAATTCATGATCCTTGGTAATTTTTTTCTTTTGGTTTTCTGTTATGTTGCATGATCTTTGATTCTTTCTTAGTTTTCTGTTGTGGTTCACGATGTATTATTCTGTATTTTTTTGTTTTCTAATATATTTCATGATGTATTAGCTTTCTTTTTCAACAAATGTGTTAAATTAATTTTTACGCGAGGTTTCAAGAGCTCTGGTAATCTTCCAGCCAGTCTGTTTACCCTGAATACCATTGTTTCCTCAGCGTTCTTCCAGACCTTGTGTCTCTCATTCTCTTCTCAGTTGCTCTCTTAGAGCGCCGCTGCTTTAAGAGGAAAGGGCGGCAATGATAGTGAAGGGCTCTTGATCTCGAGAATTGAAGCTATCTCTGTCTACCTTAGATCAAATTTTTTTGCCTTCCCTTTCTCAGACGCTTTATGATTCAAGCAGGTTTAGCGCTTCCCTTTGAGCATAATAACTCCTGGAAAGCAATTACTTACGTCTAGCAGAGCCCAAGTCTCTCTCGTGATACTCTCGTGATTTTCTTCAATTCCAGGAAAGGAAACCTCAGTTATATTTCTCACATGATGTTCCAAGCGAACTCCCTTCCTTCCTCTCTTGTACATGATATCCCAAGCGAGTTCCCTTCCTTCCTCTTTTGTACATGGTATTCCAAGCGAGCTCCCTTCCTTCCTCTCTTCTACACGTGTCAAGAAAGTTTTCAAGGCATTCTACAGTGATTCTTCAGAGCCTCGTGATCCTTTCAGTGATCCACAATATGTTCCAAGATGCCATTTTCTATCTTCGTCTCATCAACTTTTAAGAGTTTTCCCTCTTCCTCTCTCTCAGCCGTCCCAGAGAAGAGGATTTTCCTATCTCCCAGAGGAGAATCAAATCCTGGAAGCTCGTCCAGTAACCGGGTGGTTTGCAAAAGTGTTTTCTTCAGACTTCAATAGTTATGCCTTTTCTCTCCGCTGACTCCAGAACTATTAATTTTTATTCTTCCAGTAGCGTTCCAGAGGTGTTCTAGTCTTCCAGTGAGAATCAGTAAGCTCTCCCCTAAACTTTATTACGTCCTCATAATAACCTTCCAGAAACTGCTTCTACCAACACGAGCTTCCAGACTCTGGAAACAACTCAGCAGTTCTACTTTCAACGGAGTTCCAGACTCTGGTGGCACTTGGTAAACATCCAGTCATCCGTAATACACCCCAGGAAGGAGGTTGATTTCTTATTTCCAGTAGGGCCATAGAATTTGGCTTTCTGTTAATTTCCCTTAGGAAGAGATACTGAATTATTGTGGTGACTTAGGGACCTTAGAATACCTTTTAGTGTTCTTCCAGAGATACTGATGTTCCTTACAGCTATCCTCTAGAAAGTTTGGCGTTTCTTCCAGAAACTCTTCACAAAACATCTAGTGACACGTATCTTCCTCCCATGATCTAGAGAGCCTGAGATCCCTGCCAGTGATCTAGAGAAGAAGTCCCATTCAACGTTATTAGAGATAATTTAGAAAAAAAAAACTTCGATTTTTCAAGATTTCAAGCAAGACTAACCTTTCCTCCGAAAGTCGCGCTCAGTAATCAAGCGTATCCAAAGAGCTTCCCTACTTACGTAGTATGTTGATAAATAATTACATTTCAATCGAAAATATAATGATAACCTTTGTTATATGTTACTTTTCACGAATATTCAACTAATGCTCTTACCGTTAACAAACGTGGCTTCCATCCCAGTCCCTTCAAAATGTAAATATCCCAAGTCTTGTACAAACTCAAACCTCTCATTCAAAACAATGCAAGTCAGAAAACAAAAAAAAAATGAGGGAAAAAACTGTCAAAAATAGATTAAATTTCGAAATACCTTCAGCGAATGTTTTATACATACGAGTGAGGTTGAAGAGGCACCTGCACTCCAGTACGACGTGTGCCGTAATGGGTATAACAACTTTTCCCCCGGTGTACGACAACTTTTATTAAACTGGGGATGTTGGAGAGCGTACAAGTTGTGTTTGAGACTCTGAGCGTCCCTTCAAGATGGCTTTTGTGATGGAAGACGATATGAGGGAGTCTGTGAAGGCTGCCTGGCCTACGATACCGGTCCGTGAGCTACGATACTCCCGGACACGCTAGTAATGGTATGGCCAAACTTATAAGTGAATGTTGTCTTTCATCTGATACATCTGACTCTGGTGCCCCCTCTGCGATTATATATATATATATATATATATATATATATATATATATATATATATATATATATATATATATATATATATATATGTGTGTGTGTGTGTGTGTGTGTGTATATATATATATATATATGTGTGTGTGTGTGTGTGTGTACACATACACACTTATTAAAGAATAGTGGTGCCTTAAACGTATATACTAACTCCTGCTAGTCAGTCTTTCTGTACAATGGACAGTGTTGACTACACTAAGAATCTCAACCTGTCTCGGTTCAAGTTAGTAGGCGTCACTCACTGCCACGTCAATGGTAAATTTTTAAAGTGAGAGTTTTTTACTAATAATAATCTGAGCGAGAGTTGTTTCTGACACAGTGGATTGAGGGAGCCTGGTCCTCGTGGTCTGGTGGAGGTTGGACATAGACTAAGCTTCTCACTCTCTAAGAGATGCAGTTTTTCGGAGTAAACTTAAACTACTGATGCTTGACTGGAGATTATCAACGAGGGAGCCTCGAGTGGTAGTAACGAGTATGTTGCCAACGTGACATATCCTGTGTTGTACAAGCCGCTGAAGCTTCATATATGCCTCACGCTATGTTGACATCACACAAAAATGATCCTAAATATATAAAAAGAAACTTAAACATTTTCTGGGTAGGAAGAAGCAAACACAGACACATCAGCAGATGAGATGGTCATTAGCTGATGTGTTATCCCAATAGAGATATCGAAATAGGGATAAGGGACAAAGAAGAGAGAATAAAATACAAGGTGGAAGAAAATCCAAGACTAATCCGATACCTTTCAAGTCAGTTATATTAGATTAAAAATCCCCTTTTAATATCCTTCCTGGCACTTTCTGCTCAAGACCCAAATGAACTGCAGAAACTAATAATTATACTACACTTGATAAAAATTGCAAGATGGCAGTCATTAGCGACATTGTTGTTGCACAAGTCAAGGCGTCCTGACCAGGTGTTTACAAGTATTCTTGAGGAATGTTAAGAGAAACTAAATTAACCATTAGCTTGGTCTCTTTAATAAATCACAGTAAACGGATATTGTGCTGGAGAGGGGGAAGATGGTCGATGCAATACAAATTATCGGAATCAATAATTGCGGATGCAATTCGAAATCAACTTGAAGGACGTAATTAGACCAATGAATCACAACACGATTTCACAGGTGATCGTTCTTATCTTTTCCGTAAAGGTACGCGAGGTGGCGTTCCGCTATAAAGAACACGACATGGTAGGTAGGGACTTAAGTGAGGCCTGAGATTTCCAAAGACGAGAGTGACGAAGTACTAAGACACGGTACTGGAAACATGAAGACGCAGTACATGTCGTGTCCACGAGTGGTAGTGGTGGATGGTTGTTCAGTCTTTATACACGACGAAGATGAGGGGAATAAATAGCGACACAAGTTCGCTAGTGAGCCTACAATAATTGTAGGTCAGGAGTAAGCGAGTGAGCCTAGAAATAACTGTTGGGCAGAGATCAGGGAATGAGCCTAGCAATAACTGAAGGGCAGGAGTAACCGAGTGAGCCTACAACAACTGTAGGACAGAGATAAGCGAGTGAGCCTAGCAATAACTGTAGGACAATAGTAAGCGAGTGAGCCTACAATAACTGTAAGACAGGGATAAGCGAGTGAGCCTAGCAATAACTGTAGGACAAGAGTAAGCGAGTGAGCCTACAATAACTGTAGGACAGGGATAAGCGAGTGAGCCTATCAATAACTGTAGGACAGGGATAAGCGAGTGAGCCTACAATAACTCTAGGACAGGGATAAGCGAGTGAGCCTAGCAATAACTGCAGGACAGGGATAAGCGAGTGAGCCTACAATAACTGTAGAACAGGGATAAGCGAGTGAGCCTAGCAATAACTGTAGGGCAGGAGTAAGCGAGTGAGCCTAGCAATAACTGTAGGACAGGAGAAAGCGAGTGAGCCTACAATAACTGCAGGACAGGGATAAGCGAGTGAGCCTAGCAATAACTGTAGGACAGGGATAAGCGAGTGAGCCTAGCAATAACTGTTGGACAGGAGTAAGCGAGTGAGCCTAGCAATAACTGTAGGACAGGAGAAAGCGAGTGAGTCTACAATAACTGTAGAACAGGGATAAGCGAGGGAGCCTAGTAATAACTGTAGGACAGGAGAAAGCGAGTGAGCCTACAATAACTGCAGGACAGGGATAAGCGAGTGAGCCTAGCAATAATTGTAGGGCAGGAGTAAGCGAGTGAGCCTACAATAACTGCAGGACAGGGATAAGCGAGTGAGCCTAGAAATAACTGTAGGACAGGGATAAGCGAGTGAGCCTAGCAATAACTGTAGGGCAGGAGTAAGCGAGTGAGCCTACAATAACTGCAGGACAGGGATAAGCGAGTGAGCCTAGCAATAACTGTAGGACAGGGATAAGCGAGTGAGCCTAGCAATAACTGTAGGGCAGGAGTAAGCGAGTGAGCCTAGCAATAACTGTTGGACAGGAGTAAGCGAGTGAGACTAGCAATAACTGTTGAACAGGAGTAAGCGAGTGAGCCTAGCAATAACTGTTGGACAGGAGTAAGCGAGTGAGCCTAGCAATGACTGTAGGGCAGGAGTAACCGAGTGAGCCTAGCAATAACTGTTGAACAGGAGTAAGCGAGTGAGCCTAGCAATGTCTGTAGGGCAGGAGTGAGCGAGTGAGCCTAGCAATAACTGTAGGGCAGGAGTAAGCGAGTGAGCCTAGCAATAACTGTAGGGCAGGATTAAGCGAGTGAGCCTAGCAATGACTGTAGGGCAGGAGTGAGCGAGTGAGCCTAGCAATAACTGTAGGACAGGGATAAGCGAGTGAGCCTAGCAATAACTGTAGGGCAGGAGTAAGCGAGTGAGCCTAGCAATAACTGTTGAACAGGAGTAAGCGAGTGAGCCTAGCAATGACTGTAGGGCAGGAGTGAGCGAGTGAGCCTAGCAATAACTGTAGGGCAGGAGTAAGCGAGTGAGCCTAGCAATAACTGTTGAACAGGAGTAAGCGAGTGAGCCTAGCAATAACTGTTGGACAGGAGTAAGCGAGTGAGCCTAGCAATAACTGTAGGGCAGGAGTAAGCGAGTGAGCCTACAATGAATGTAGGACAGGGATAAGCGAGTGAGCCCAGCAATAACTCTAGGGCAGGAGTAAGTGAGTGAGCTTAGCAATAACTGTTGGACAGGAGTAAGCGAGTGAGCCTAGGAATAACTGTAGGGCAGGAATAAGCGAGTGAGCCTACAATAACTGTAGGGCAGGGATAAGCGAGTGAGCCTAGCAATAACTGTAGGGCATGAGTAAGCAAGTGAGCCTAGGAATAACTGTCGGACAGGAGTAAGCGAGTGAGCCTAGCAATAACTGTAGGACAGGAGTAAGCGAGTGAGCCTAGCAATAACTATTGGACAGGAGTAAGCGAGTGAGCCTACAATAACTGTAGGACAGGAGTAAGCGAGTGAGCCTATCAATAACTGTAGGACAGGAGTAAGCGAGTGAGCCTGTCAATAACTGTAGGACAGGAGTAAGCGAGTGAGCCTATCAATAACTGTAGGACAGGAGTAAGCGAGTGAGCCTAGCAATAACAGTAGGGCAGGAGTAAGCGAGTGAGCCTACAATGAATGTAGGACAGGGATAAGCGAGTGAGCCCAGCAATAACTCTAGGGCAGGAGTAAGTGAGTGAGCTTAGCAATAACTGTTGGACAGGAGTAAGCGAGTAAGCCTAGGAATAACTGTAGGGCAGGAATAAGCGAGTGAGCCTACAATAACTGTAGGGCAGGGATAAGCGAGTGAGCCTAGCAATAACTGTAGGGCATGAGTAAGCAAGTGAGCCTAGGAATAACTGTCGGACAGGAGTAAGCGAGTGAGCCTAGCAATAACTGTAGGACAGGAGTAAGCGAGTGAGCCTAGCAATAACTATTGGACAGGAGTAAGCGAGTGAGCCTACAATAACTGTAGGACAGGAGTAAGCGAGTGAGCCTATCAATAACTGTAGGACAGGAGTAAGCGAGTGAGCCTATCAATAACTGTAGGACAGGAGTAAGCGAGTGAGCCTATCAATAACTGTAGGACAGGAGTAAGCGAGTGAGCCTAGCAATAACAGTAGGGCAGGAGTAAGTGAGTGAGCCTATCAATATCTGTAGGACAGGAGTAAGCGAGTGAGCCTAGCAATAACAGTAGGGCAGGAGTAAGTGAGTGAGCTTAGCAATAACTGTTGGACAGGAGTAAGCGAATGAGCCTACAATGACTGTAGAACAGGGGTAAGCGAGTGAGCCTAGCAATAACTGTAGGGCAGGAGTAAGTGAGTGAGCTTAGCAATAACTGTTGGACAGGAGTAAGCGAGTGAGCCTAGCAATAACTGTAGGACAGGAGTAAGCGAGTGAGCCTAGCAATAATTGCAGGACAGGAGTAAGCGAGTGAGCCTAGCAATAACTGTAGGGCAGGAGTAAGCGAGTGAGTCTACAATAACTGTAGGACAGGGATAAGCGAGTGAGCCTAGCAATAACTGTAGGAGAGGAGTAAGCCAGTGAGCCTACAATAACTGTAGAACAGGGATAAGCGAGTGAGCCTAGCAATAACTGTAGGGCAGGAGTAAGCGAGTGAGCCTAGCAATAACTGTAGGACAGGAGTAAGCGAGTGAGTCTACAATAACTGTAGAGCAGGGATAAGCGAGTGAGCCTAGCAATAACTGTAGGGCAGGAGTAAGTGAGTGAGCCTACAATAACTGTAGGGCAGGAGTAAGCGAGTGAGCCTAGCAATAACTGTTGGACAGGAGTAAGTGAGTGAGCCTAGCAATAACTGTAGGACAGGAGTAAGTGAGTGAGCCTAGCAATAACTGTAGGACAGGAGTAAGCGAGTGAGCCTAGCAATAACTGTAGGGCAGGAGTAAGTGAGTGAGCCTAGCAATAATTGTAGGACAGGAGTAAGTGAGTGAGCCTAGCAATAACTGTAGGACAGGAGTAAGCGAGTGAGCCTAGCAATAACTGTAGGGCAGGAGTAAGCGAGTGAGCCTAGCAATAACTGTAGGGCAGGAGTAAGCGAGTGAGCCTAGCAATAACTGTAGGACAGGAGTAAGCGAGTGAGCCTAGCAATAACTGTAGGGCAGGAGTAAGCGAGTGAGCCTAGCAATAACTGTAGGGCAGGAGTAAGCGAGTGAGCCTAGCAATAACTGTAGGGCAGGAGTGAGTGAGCCTAGCAATAACTGCAAAACAAGTGAGCTTCAGGATGAGCTGGGGAGGTCAAAATTGTCCACACTGAAGTGCCAAGTGCACTTCATTGTGGACAAGTGTAAAGTTGTAATAAATATCCTATGCAAAAAAAAATAATTGTAATACCTGTTAGCTAAATTAATAAGTTTTCAGAGCATCTTCAACTCACCACAAAATAAAAAAAAATAATGAACTAAACATTGGATTTAAACTCGATACTATTTATGATTTCTTTATTTTAATGAAAGGGAAGGGCTAAAACTGTAAGGGTCATATAGTATTTGGAAAAATGGAAGACATTTAGGTTTTATCCGAATCCGGTTCCTTGGAACGAGAGCTCTTCACCGGCGCCAAGACACCTTTCCTGAGAAGTCATGTTGTCCTGGATAAAATCTGAAATCTCCAAAATATAAATTTTGAATGAGAATGATCACCACATACGAGTGTGGAAGTGTGTGTCCAGACGTAGCTGAGAGAAGCTGGAAGGTCAGACAACGGTGCTTAAGTGGTCGCTAGAGACCTCTTACATAACTTGACTTCTTATCAGGAAGAATCAATAAGAGAAGTGGCAAGTGTTACGCTACATCGCTCTACATCGATGACGACGTCTGAGGTAGATATGTAGCTGACTTCTGGTCTCAATACACAACACACACTGAGGATCATACATAATAATAAAATCAGTGTACACTGTTTTCCTATGTACATAGGTAAAGATTGTACATAGATAAACAATGTACATACGTAATGTACACTGTAAATATGTAAAAAGTATCTGCATGCAGTGTACACAGTGTAAATATATAATCCGTATGTGTGTTAGTGGTCAACATGCAGACAATTTATAGTGTACATGTAAACACCGGCAGTGTACAAGGTACGTATGTAAACTAAGTCATGATGAACGTTCACACAGCATCTCATGATCATCTCAATAAGGAACAATTAAGCTCACACATGAAGCGTAAATATTAAGCATAAAGAGCAATGATTACGTAACTATAAGACCAAAAAACCAAAGACTGGATATTATAATGTGAGGGAGTGATGGGAGTAGCACCCGTGCTACTGGTGCGGTGGTCCAGGAAGGTCTGAGACTGGTCTGCTGGAAGGTCTGGCAGCGTTGCCGGCACCCACGCGCGCCTCCCTTCCAACACCCCGCTGCCACCCGCACGACACACGCACCCTTTCCCTCTATCAAACATCATTTTCCACGCAAATTCCATGCAATATACCAACTCAACATCGTCGAATATGCAAGAACAGATCAATCAGCAAAAGCCAAGATGGAGGATAAGCGGCGATATCCCAGGAGCTGGAATGATGGTACGACTTGGGAACAATAAGTGAAGGAAGATGTTCAGGTGTAATTCCAGTATGACTGTAAGAGTGAAAGTGGGAGTATCGTGGGCATCCAGGCCAGCATCACCACCAACGTGGCACCACCAGCTGTCCACACCACCTGGCCTAGAAGCTCACCACCCACGTTGGGATACACGACGCACGTCAACGGACGCGTCCTCGACTCAGGAGGCTGTTACTGCCTGTGAATGGTACTAAATCCAGACAGTGTGGGATTTATCTCGTAAAACACACACCGCTTTAGTGAATGTTTTTTCAAATTCTTGTTTTAAAACACCTGGGTGGGTGTGAATGTTACCGCGAGGACATACACATGTTGAATTAAGCTTGCCGAAGCTCCCAGCTTGAGTGACAATGGCCAGGATGGCCAAGCTTGTAGCTTATCTCAACCGTAATCCAAAGCTTTGTGAAATCGGCCGCTTACCCATGTACTACGTGGGACTGAGAGAGAAGTGAGAGAGAAAGTGAGATAGAGACACTCGTAGAGCCGGTTCTATTGGCTGGCCTTGCTATAAATAATCTTGAAACAACCTTTCCAAGGCGGAGGTTCGAGCACTCACCCCAAAATCTGGAATGATGGCGGGAATGACTGGAATGCTGGGCACTGGTGGTGTTGTTGTGGCGTGAGGAAGTGAAGACAGCCAGCAAGATGAAACAGATCAAGGACGACAGGAAGTATCCCCCATGGTCCAGGAACTCACAAGGATACCTCATGCTGCTGCTGCTGCTGGTCTGGGACCTGCTGCCGCTCGTCCACGCTAATGGTAAGTCCCATTGATCCACCTCCTGAGGGCTTAAAGGTGGATAATTTAATCCGGATCCATTAATCCACCTCTTTTGGAATTTGAGGGTGATTATGTGATCCAAATCCGCTGATCCACCTCTGAGGGTATTAATGTGGATAATTTAATCCAGATCCATTGATCAACAACTTTTGGAGTTTGAGGGTGATTATGTGATCCAGATCCATTGATCCACCTCTTGAGAATTTCATGGTGGATAAATTAATCCCGTTCTATTGATCCACCTCTTTTTAAGAAGTTTTAATGTAGATAGTGTGATCCAGATCCACTGATCCACCTCCTCGAGGGTTCTAAGGCGGATAATGTGACCAGGATCCACTAAGATCCACTGAAATCATCCTTTTAAGGAGGTTCCTTGATGCTGGTGAAGGTTTTTGATCCAAGGAATTGAAGCTGATCTCCCAATTTGAGCCTCAGGTTTTAGTGTTTATTAAATAATAATAATAATAATAATAATAATAATAATAATAATAATAATAATAATAAAATAATAATTACCAATAATAGTAATTATAAAATTAATAATAATAACGTAATTAAAAGTGTTATTTCATGTATGTGAATATCTTCACTGTTTTCAAGGAGGAGCGCTAAACCCGCATTGGCATATATTGCCTGGGGAGAGAGGGAAGAAAAACGAATTGCAGATTCGACCCAAGGGCAAGATAGATCCAGTTCCTCGGATCAAGAGCCAGTCACCAGCATCAAAGCGACCTCCCTCCCCTCCCCCTTAATTGAAGGGGTTGTCAGGTGTCCTGTGTTGGGGTTTAAGGCTGACTCTCACGGGTTTAGCGCTGGTTTTTTAATACTGTGTTTTAATACCCCTAGATTAAATACCACAGGGGGAAAAAACACCTGACATCAGTCACAGTGAGTGTTGTGTGTGAGGATCAAACTGTGTTGAAAGTGTATTGAAATACACTGTTGAAAGTGTATTGAAATACACTGTTGAAAGTGTATTGAAATACACTGTTGACAGTGTATTGAAATACACTGTTGAAAGTGTATTGAAATACACTGTTGACAGTGTATTGAAATACACTGTTGAAAGTGTATTGAAATACACTGTTGAAAGTGTATTGAAATACACTGTTGAAAGTGTATTGAAATACACTGTTGAAAGTGTATTGAAATACATTTGTTTACACTATACTGAAATGCATCTGTTTACAGTGTACCGAAACAAATCTGTTTACATTAGACTGAAATACATCAGTTTACATTGCAAATTAAAACATCTGTTTACAGTATCGGAAAATATTTAGCGTAACGAAAAATATCTGTTAACAGTGTATTAAACCATCTGTTTACATTATACCGATATGTTTTGAAAAAACATTGTTTATATGGTCTTGCAATACAGTGTTTATAGTATCTAAAAATATACAAGTTGTTTACAATATAAATATTTTTTCTAAAATATTTTCGGATAAATTAGATTTAATAAAAAATATTCCTAAGATGGGTGAATATATGGGTATTATTATTATTATTATTATTATTATTATTATTATTATTATTATTATTATTGTTGTTGTTGTAAATTTGATATGAAGAGTTAAACTCGTAGGGGTTATATAGTGCCTGGGAAATGGAAGAGGCTAGCTCCAATTCCATGGATCAAGGGCCCTTTCCCATGATGCCTCACTTGAAGGGAACTAAATTCTATAAAAATGAAAATTGTTTCCTCAGGGAAAGAGTGTCGTTCATTTAGGATAAGAGTTATTCCTTTAGGACTTGAAAATCGTTCCTTTAGGAAATAAGAGTAGTTCCTTTAGGAAAGAGTCGTTCTTTTAGAAACGTTGTGTAGATTTTTTTTCCTGGATAAGAGAGAAAATTAAAAAAAATTAATTTCTGTAATATTTTCTATTTATTTTGTATCCTTCTCTTGATCTCTATCAACGTATTGTTTCCCCTATCAGTCTAGCCTCTGTGTCTCTCCATGTATTTGTCTGTTTCTTCTACTCTTCATTTGTCTATTGATGTACTTATCGACTCGGTGGTCAGTCTGTTAGGTACACCCTTCTAGTACCTTTGCCACCAGAACAGCCTGAATTCTTGGTGTCGTGGATTCAGCAAAGTGCTGGAAGCATTTCTTAGAAATTCTGGTCCATGTTGACATAATAGCATCATGCAGCAGTTGCTGCCGGATTGTCAGCTGGACACTGATGCTGGGAATCTCCCATTCCATCACATTCCAAAGGTTTACGCCAAATTCTGACACGACCATCTGCATGTCGCAACAGAAATCGGGATTCGTCAGACCAGGCGACGTTTCTCCAATCTTCATCTGTCCAGTTTGTGAGTCTGTGACCACTGTTGCTTCAGTGTCCTGTTCTTAGCTGACAAGAGTTGACCCTGCTTTCGTTTTCTACTGCTGTAACCCATTCACTTCAAGATTCGACGTATTGTGCATTCAGTGACGCTCTTGTTCATACCACAATTGGAACACTCGCCTTCCTGTCAGCTGGAACCAGTCTGGCTATTCTCCTCTGACCTCTCTCATTATCAAAGTGTTGTCGCAAACAGAACTGTCGCTCCCCAGATATTTTGTGTTTTTCACACCATTCTCTGTAATATCTAGAGACTGTTGTGCGTGAAAGTCCCAGAAGATCAGCAGTTCCTGAGACACACAGACCAGCCCGTCTGTCTGGCACCAACAATCATTCCACAAAGTCACTTAGATCACATTTCTTCCCCATTCTGATGTTTGATCTGAATAACAACTGAACCTCTTGACCATTGAGGTGCTGCCACCTGATTGGCCCATTAGGTATATTAACGAGCAGGTGTACAGGTGTACTTAATAAAGTGGCCTCTGGGCGTTACTTAATTATCCCTCTATTTACCTGGCTGTCCACGTATTTACCAGGTCAGCTATGTATTTATCTAGTTATCCATCAGTTTACCCGATTCTATTTACTGTATATATCATTTATCTGTTTTTTAGTCACCGTTAAGCCCCCCTTCAACGGGAGAGATCTGATGATGCTGAACGGCTCTTGATCCAGGGAATCGGAGCTGCTCTTTCCTCCGATCAGACATGATTATCTCCCATTTCTCGGGCACTGTATGATCCCAGTTGCTTAAGGATTTAACAATAATAATACTAAATGAAATAATAATAATAATAATAATAATAATAATAATAATAATAATAATAATAATAATGCTATTGTCCGTTTAATAATAATAATTATAATAATAATAATAATAATAATAATAATAATAATAATGCTATTGTCCGTTTAATAATAATAATGATAATAATAATAATAATAATAATAATAATAATAATAATAATAATAATAATGCTATTGTCCGTTTAATAATAATAATAATGATAATAATAATAATAATAATAATAATAATAATAATAATAATAATAATAATAATAATAATGCCATTGTCCATTTAATAATAATAATGATAATAATAATAATAATAATAATAATAATAATAATAATAATAATAATAATAATAATAATGATAATAATAACAATAATAATAATAATAATAATAATAATAATAATAATAATAATAATAATACATAATAATAATAATAATAATTTTAACGTCTGCTTTTTGCCATTTTATTTAGTCAATAATGTTTTGTTATTCAAATATTTCCATATTAATAGGAACGATAATATATATATTATTGCATATTAAAACAATGGGTAGGCACTAAACCCGTCTGGGTCATATAGTGGCATGGGACTCAGACTTGATCCCATCAGGTTGGTACTCAGTATATTTGTCAATATTATAGTGGCTATTGTTCTAATATATTGTAAATATTACAGTGGGTATTGTAGTTAATACGTCAGTGTTACAGTAATTATCGTAGATAATATTTCGTAATTACAGTGGCTACTGCAGTTAATATATCTTCGATATTACAGTGGTTACTATAGTTAATACATGGTCAATACCACATTAGTTATTGTAGTTAAAATATCGTCGATATTACAGTGTCTACTGTAGTTAATATATTGTATGTATTAATTACAATAACCACTGTAATATATGTCAGTATTACAGTTACTATTATTAATATAGAATCGGAATTACAGTTGTTATTGTATTTAATATATCGTTATTGTTACAGTTTTTTTTTTTTTTTTTTTTTTTTTTTACACAGGGTTTGACAAGGTTAAGGATCCCTAGCTTTATTGACAAGCTATTTACAGGTTAAGGATTCCTAACTTTATTGGCAAGCTAAGAGCTGTTACCTACATCAGCTCATTTGAAAGCATTTTTATTGTTATGAGACATACAAGTAGGGAACAGGATGAAGTTGGAGCCATCTGTGGGCCAGCATTTTCATTTGATCAATTGACTTTATCTCGTTGACATCATTATGCTGTACGAATGTGTTCCATACTCGAGTCTTCCTGGGTATATATGATCTCAGATGGAGTGATGTTCTGGAGAAGGGTACAGCCAGAGTGAAGTTGCTGCTTTCTGCCCGTCTTGTGGCATAAAAGTTTGTTTCACGCTGTCACGAAGTGGATCCAAGTGTGGTATTTTGACAATATTGGCCTTGTACATAACAGTAAGGCCACCGACATCCCTCCTATGTTGAAGGCTCTGCTGAAATGACAGATCTATCCAGGATGGGTCCAGGCGAGAGATGAGACGTCTTGCTCTCTTCTCTACTCTGTCAAGCAGTCGCAGATGAGAGGGGGGGCAGGCAAACCAAGAAAGTGGAGCATACTCAAGGTGTGGGCGTACTTGTGCCTCTTACAGGATCTTGCAACCCCTACTGTCAAGCAGATGCGAGATACGGCGAAGTGCTGTAAGCTTCCTGGCTGCCTTGTTTGCAAGATTTACAACATGGTTCTTCATGGTTAGTTTGAAGTCAAATTTCACCCCAAGGATATCAACTTCTTCTCCAGGTGCCAACACCCTCCCATTCATCCTTTCTACTGCACCAGCATTTCCATCATGGTGCCTAGAGACGATCATCATTTGCGTTTTCTCAGGTGCAAATGTTACTTGCCATCTATTTCCCCAAGCTGATATAGCTCTCAGCTGGTGATTGATATAGCTTAGAGCAGCTGGCATTTCTTCTCTTGGATAAGTGAATGTCAGTGTACAGTCGTCTGCATATGCATGTGATTCTGGGATGAGATGAAGAAGGTCGTTGAAGTAGACATTCCATAACAATGGACCCTGCACGCTTCCTTGTGGAACACTTGCCCCAATAGGATGTCTTGCTGATTCCGTTCCATTGAGAACTACACTTAGAGATCTACCATGAAGGTAATCACTGAGGAGACATAGCGTAGAGCCTGCAATTCCCAGTGCTTGAAGTTTTGCTAAGAGGCCCTGGTGCCACACCCGGTCGAAAGCGCCAGCAATGTCCAGAGCTACCACACAGCTGACTTTGGATTCATCCAGTGACTGGTGCCACTTAGTGGAGAGGTTTAACAACAGATCAGCAGCAGAGTAACCTTTCCTGAAGCCATATTGACGATCACAAAGTAGTGAGTGGTAGTCAAAAAACTCTCATTTGTCTTGAGATTGTCTCAAGGATCTTATCAGTGATTGACAGGAGTGACACTGGTCTGTAGTTGCTGATTTCTGCTCTGCTCTTCTTTTTGTGAACAGGGACTACATTTGCCTCTTTCCACAGAGAGGGCCACTTACACTGTACTAGGCAGTGCTGAAAGATGCGAGTTAGAGGTGCTGCTAGCTGGTCTGTACATCTTCTCAACAATCTTGGGCTCAGCTTGTCTGGGCCCACAGCCTTTTCCTGGTCAAGTGATTTAAGAAGGAAATGCACCTCCTCCTGCCTTATTGTCACCACTGACAGTTTTGACACAGTTCTTGCAGCTAGCCAAGGAGGGTCCCTTGCTGGATCAGGAACTTGCATTTTGGTAGCAAAGTGTTCAGCAAAGAGGTCCGCCTTCTCTTGACTACTAGTAGAGGTGGTCCCATCCTGTCGATTTAGAGGTGGAATAAGTTCATCAGGCAGATAACCTTGTCTCTCCTTTACTATTTTTATATTTAAAAAATTATATTTACAATTACTGTTATTTACGAAAATATTTGTTATTAATATCGACTATTATTTATTGTATAGTTTTATATTATTATTATTATTATTATTATTATTATTATTATTATTATTATTATTATTATTATTATTATTATTATTTTATTATTATTATTGAAATGTTTGTTATTTTGCCTAACATAATAAACAACAAAAATTCGTCTAGTTACGAAATAAAAACTATTAATTTTTAATAAAAAATAATAGAAAAAGCATATGATAGGGTAGACAGGAGAGCAGGGTGGCAGATGTTGCAAGTGTAAGGAACAGTGTGGCAGATGTTGCAAGTGTAAGGAACAGTGTGGCAGATGTTGCAAGTGTATGGAACAGTGTGGCAGATGTTGCAAGTGTAAGGAACAGTGTGGCAGATGTTGCAAGTGTAAGGAACAGTGTGGCAGATGTTGCAAGTGTATGGAACAGTGTGGCAGATGTTGCAAGTGTAAGGAACAGTGTGGCAGATGTTGCAAGTGTAAGGAACAGTGTGGCAGATGTTGCAAGTGTAAGGAACAGTGTGGCAGATGTTGCAAGTGTAAGGAACAGTGTGGCAGATGTTGCAAGTGTAAGGAACAGTGTGGCAGATGTTGCAAGTGTATGGAACAGTGTGGCAGATGTTGCAAGTGTAAGGAACAGTGTGGCAGATGTTGCAAGTGTAAGGAACAGTGTGGCAGATGTTGCAAGTGTAAGGAACAGTGTGGCAGATGTTGCAAGTGTAAGGAACAGTGTGGCAGATGTTGCAAGTGTAAGGAACAGTGTGGCAGATGTTGCAAGTGTAAGGAACAGTGTGGCAGATGTTGCAAGTGTATGGAACAGTGTGGCAGATGTTGCAAGTGTAAGGAACAGTGTGGCAGATGTTGCAAGTGTAAGGAACAGTGTGGCAGATGTTGCAAGTGTATGGAACAGTGTGGCAGATGTTGCAAGTGTAAGGAACAGTGTGGCAGATGTTGCAAGTGTAAGGAACAGTGTGGCAGATGTTGCAAGTGTATGGAACAGTGTGGCAGATGTTGCAAGTGTATGGAACAGTGTGGCAGATGTTGCAAGTGTAAGGAACAGTGTGGCAGATGTTGCAAGTGTATGGAACAGTGTGGCAGATGTTGCAAGTGTATGGAACAGTGTGGCAGATGTTGCAAGTGTATGGAACAGTGTGGCAGATGTTGCAAGTGTATGGAACAGTGTGGCAGATGTTGCAAGTGTATGGAACAGTGTGGCAGATGTTGCAAGTGTATGGAACAGTGTGGCAGATGTTGCAAGTGTATGGAACAGTGTGGCAGATGTTGCAAGTGTATGGAACAGTGTGGCAGATGTTGCAAGTGTAAGGAACAGTGTGGCAGATGTTGCAAGTGTAAGGAACAGTGTGGCAGATGTTGCAAGTGTATGGAACAGTGTGGCAGATGTTGCAAGTGTATGGAACAGTGTGGCAGATGTTGCAAGTGTATGGAACAGTGTGGCAGATGTTGCAAGTGTATGGAACAGTGTGGCAGATGTTGCAAGTGTATGGAACAGTGTGGCAGATGTTGCAAGTGTATGGAACAGTGTGGCAGATGTTGCAAGTGTATGGAACAGTGTGGCAGATGTTGCAAGTGTATGGAACAGTGTGGCAGATGTTGCAAGTGTAAGGAACAGTGTGGCAGATGTTGCAAGTGTATGGAACAGTGTGGCAGATGTTGCAAGTGTATGGAACAGTGTGGCAGATGTTGCAAGTGTATGGAACAGTGTGGCAGATGTTGCAAGTGTATGGAACAGTGTGGCAGATGTTGCAAGTGTATGGAACAGTGTGGCAGATGTTGCAAGTGTATGGAACAGTGTGGCAGATGTTGCAAGTGTATGGAACAGTGTGGCAGATGTTGCAAGTGTAAGGAACAGTGTGGCAGATGTTGCAAGTGTATGGAACAGTGTGGCAGATGTTGCAAGTGTATGGAACAGTGTGGCAGATGTTGCAAGTGTATGGAACAGTGTGGCAGATGTTGCAAGTGTATGGAACAGTGTGGCAGATGTTGCAAGTGTAAGGAACAGTGTGGCAGATGTTGCAAGTGTATGGAACAGTGTGGCAGATGTTGCAAGTGTATGGAACAGTGTGGCAGATGTTGCAAGTGTAAGGAACAGTGTGGCAGATGTTGCAAGTGTAAGGAACAGTGTGGCAGATGTTGCAAGTGTATGGAACAGTGTGGCAGATGTTGCAAGTGTATGGAACAGTGTGGCAGATGTTGCAAGTGTATGGAACAGTGTGGCAGATGTTGCAAGTGTATGGAACAGTGTGGCAGATGTTGCAAGTGTATGGAACAGTGTGGCAGATGTTGCAAGTGTATGGAACAGTGTGGCAGATGTTGCAAGTGTATGGAACAGTGTGGCAGATGTTGCAAGTGTATGGAACAGTGTGGCAGATGTTGCAAGTGTATGGAACAGTGTGGCAGATGTTGCAAGTGTATGGAACAGTGTGGCAGATGTTGCAAGTGTATGGAACAGTGTGGCAGATGTTGCAAGTGTAAGGAACAGTGTGGCAGATGTTGCAAGTGTATGGAACAGTGTGGCAGATGTTGCAAGTGTAAGGAACAGTGTGGCAGATGTTGCAAGTGTAAGGAACAGTATGGCAGATGTTGCAAGTGTAAGGAACAGTGTGGCAGATGTTGCAAGTGTATGGAACAGTGTGGCAGATGTTGCAAGTGTAAGGAACAGTGTGGCAGATGTTGCAAGTGTATGGAACAGTGTGGCAGATGTTGCAAGTGTAAGGAACAGTGTGGCAGATGTTGCAATGTAAGGAACAGTGTGGCAGATGTTGCAAGTGTATGGAACAGTGTGGCAGATGTTGCAAGTGTATGGAACAGTGTGGCAGATGTTGCAAGTGTAAGGAACAGTGTGGCAGATGTTGCAAGCGTATGGAACAGGTGGTAGGTTACTGAAGGCAGCAGAGCTATCGTCCGGAGTGTGAGGCTCAGGTTAGGGTATGTAGGAGAGAGGGGGATTATTTTCCAGTAAAAGTAGACCTTAGACAGGGATGTGTAATGTCACCACGTTTGTTTAACGTATTTATAGATGGGGGTCGTAAAGAGAAGTGAATGCTGGGGTGTTGGGGAGAGGTGTGGGGATTAAAAGATGAAGAATGTAACACAAAGTGGGAGCTGTCACAGGTGCTCTTTGCCGATGATGCTGTTCTTTTGGGAGATTCTGAAGAGCAGTTGCAGAGGTTGGTGGAGGAATTTGAGAGGGCGTGGTGAAGGAAACTAAAGGTGAGGATAGGAGAGAGAGAAAGCTGATCAGAGTATCAAAAAACTAGGCAGTGGAAGATTGGATATCAGATTGGAGAGAGGGAGTATGGAGGAAGTAAATGTGTTCATATATTTATGAGTGGACTTGGTCGGTATACGGTTATATGATAGATGAGGTGAATTCGACTCACGAAATTGTAATGACACGATTGCAACCTTCCTATGGTGTATAAATATACCTAGTTGAGTGAATCTTATTGTGGCTAGCTGGTCCAGTGGCTAACGCGACGGTCTGGAGTTTTGTGACTCTCTGATCACGGGTTCTAACCCCACCCGTGGTATGGTCTAGATGAGGTGAACAAGAGGAGTGACGAGGAAAAAGGTAGGTGGTGCATCAAGGAATATGGAGACGAAGAACCTTATCCATATGGAGGAAAACGGGAAATGTATGAGAATATAGTGGTACGAAGACTGTTGTATGGGTGTGAAGCATGGGTTTTAAAGGTTGCATCGAGGGATGAAAGGAAAGCTGGAGGAACAGATGTGTGTGAGGGCAATGTGTGATGGAAATATTATACAGAAAATTAGCAGACTGTAACTATTACCAATCAACTAAAATCTGGTTCATTTCCGGGGCGCCTCAGAAGAGACTCACTCGACCAATAAAGTTAAATTAAAACACAACACAAACCAAACATCGCTAGAATATACACAACACAAAAATATAATAAAACAAACCTGGTAACCCCCCCCTCTCCCAGCCAGCTGGGAGAAAAATAGATGGAGAGAGAGAGTGAGAGAGAGAGAGAGAGAAATAACAATACACTTAAAGAGAGCAAGCAGCCAGGAAGATCACAATCCCCTGCCCTCTCTCCCCCTCCCCCTCCCCCTCCCCACCCCCTCCTTCTCATTTCCCCCCTCCCCTCCCCCACCCCCTCCCCCTCCCCCACCCCCATCCCCATCCTCAAAAGTTCCTTGGCTACACTCTTATTCCTCCAATCCCTGTTAATATTCCACTTTCCCCCCTCTCCATCCCTTCCCCTTCTCATCCCCTTCTCCTCCCCCTCTCCTCCCCCTTCCCAAGCTGGTGTATATGGGTGTCGTGGTCGATGACAGTAGACAGCGTAGCGAAGAAATTCATGTTGCAGTGTCTACCGGTATGATCTGACAAGTCAGGGAGACGTGTATGAGGGAGGGAGGGGTGTATGGGGAGGGAGGGGTGTATGGGGGAGGGAGGGGTGTATGGGGAGGGAGGGGTGTATGGGGAGGGAGGGGTGTATGGGGGAAGGAGGGGTGTATGGGGAGGGAGGGGTGTATGGGGGAAGGAGGGGTGTATGGGGAGGGGTATATGGGGTGTTGGGTGTATGAGGAAGGGGTATATGGGGAAGGGGTGTATGGGGAGGGAGAGTTAAAGGGAGAGGAGGGTGAAGGGGGAGGGGGAGTGAAGGGAAAGGAGATAAAGAAGAGAAAGAGAGAGAGAGCGAGAGAGAGAGAGAGAGAGAGAGAGAGAGAGAGAGAGAGAGAGAGAGAGAGAGAGAGAGAGAGAGAGAGAGAGAGAGAGAGAGAGAGAGAGAGAGAGAGAGAGAGAGAGATCTTCATGGTTCATCTTTTCTACTCCCTCTCCAGTTCGTTGTCCGTGTCTCCCACACTCACATGAACGTACAAGAACAATGTCCGTGTCTCCCACACTCACATGAACGTACAAGAACAATGTCCGTGTCTCCCACACTCACATGAACGTACAAGAACAATGTCCGTGTCTCCCACACTCACATGAACGTACAAGAACAATGTCCGTGTCTCCCACACTCACATGAACGTACAAGAACAATGTCCGTGTCTCCCACACTCACATGAACGTACAAGAACAATGTCCGTGTCTCCCACACTCACATGAACGTACAAGAACAATGTCCGTGTCTCCCACACTCACATGAACGTACAAGAACAATGTCCGTGTCTCCCACACTCACATGAACGTACAAGAACAATGTCCGTGTCTCCCACACTCACATGAAAGTACAAGAACAATGTCCGTGTCTCCCACACTCTCGTGAACGGACAAGAACACTGTCCGTGTCTCCCTCACTCACATGAACGGACAAGAACACTGTCCGTGTCTCCCACACTCACATCAACGGACAAAAACACTGTCCGTGTCTCCCACACTCACACGAACGTATAAGAACAATGTCCGTGTTTCCCACACTCACATGAACGTACAAGAATACTGTCCGTGTCTCCCACACTCACATGAACGTACAAGAACACTGTCCGTGTCTCCCACACTCACATGAACGTACAAGAACACTGTCCGTGTCTCCCACACTCACATGAACGTACAAGAACACTGTCTGTGTCTCCCACACTCACGTGAACGTACAAGAACACTGTCTGCGTCTCCCACACTCACATGAACGTACAAGAACAATGTCTGCGCCTCCCACACTCACATAAACGTACAAGAACACTGTCTGCGTCTCCCACACTCACATGAACGTACAAGAGCACTGTCCGTGTCTCCCACACTCACATGAACGTATAAGAACACTGCCCGTGTAGCTATACTCACGTGAACGTACAAGAACACTGTCCGTGTCTCCCACACTCACATGAACGTACAAGATCACTGTTCGTATTTGGTGGGCTGCTGTGTCTGTCTCGTGGGTTACTGTGCAACAAAACTGTACACACACATATATATATATATATATATATATATATATATATATATACATACATATATATATATATATATATATATATATATATTATATATATATATATATATATAATATATATATATATATATATATATATATATATATATATATATATATATATATATATATATATATATATATATATATATATATATATATATATATATATATATATATATATATATATATGTTGTACACAGTCGTATATTTTTGTTTCTACCTAGTTGACAATCTCTCAATCTGTGCCTGTTTATCAGCCTGTCTACCCGTTTGTCTGCCTACCTGTCACACAAATTGTCTTCTTGACTGTGGGTGTCTGTTGGAACGTTCTGATATTTATTTGTTGACACTACTGAGTGTGATTAAGAATCCACCTGACTCTCTCATGAGCCACAACTGCCTCGTACTGTCTTGTACTGCCTCGTACTGCCTCATATTGCCTCATACTGCCTCGTACTGCCTCATACTGCTTCATACTGCCTCATACTGCCTCATACTGCCTCATACTGCGTTGTACTGTCTATTTTGATACTAAGGATAACAGTGTTATTTTCACAAGACCTGCAGCAGCAGATGTTGAGTGGGGGAAGTTGGGGTGCTGTGTGGTGGAGTGGGGTTGTTGTATGGGAGAAGTGGTGGTGTTGAGTGGGAGAAGTAAGGGTGTTGTGTGGGGGAAGTGGGGGTGTCGTGTGGGTGAGTTGGGGTCTTGTATGGGAGAAGTGGGGGTGTTGAGTGGGAGAAGTAAGGGTGTTGTGTGGGAGAAGTGGGGGTGTTGTGTAGGGGAGTGGGGGTGTTGTATGGGAGGAGTAAGGGTGCTGATTGGGGAAAGTGGGGATGTTGAGTGGGAGAAGTGGGGGTGTTGACTGGGGAAAGTGGAGATGTTGAGTGGGAGAAGTGGGGGAGTTGTGTGGGGGAGTAGCGGTCTTGTGTGGGTGAAATGGGGGTATTGATTGGGGGATGTGCGGATGTTGAATGTAGAGTGGGGGTGTTGTGTGGGGGAAGTGAGGGTGTTGTGTGGAGAAGTGGGGGTGTGTTGTGGGGGAATTGGTCATGTTGATTGGGGGAAGTGGGGGTGTTAAGTGGGAGAGGTAGGGCTGAGTATTGGAGGTGGGGTGAGTAGGGGAGGTGGGGGTGAGTAGGGAAGGTGGGAGTGAGAAACTTGTGGGTGTTAAGTGAGGGAGGGAGTTGGGGGAGGGAAGTGGGAGTTGGGGAGGAGTGTTGAGTGGGGGAGGTGGGAATGCTGAGTTGGGAAGAAAGAATGAACGAGGAAATGGTTGGGGAAGTGGGAAGGACGGAGGGTTGAAGAGAGTAGAAGGGGACTGATTGGAGAGGATGGGGAGGTAGGGAAAAACAGTGGCTGAGGAGGGGATGAGTGGGGGTTGGGTGGGGAGGGGGAAGGGCAAGATGTAGGATTGGGGGTAACCCCTTGCAAACTTCTTCTCACCAAAATCCCTCCCACTCCCCACCCTCGGACCTCTTTCCCCACCCCCTCCCTCCTCCCCCCTTCTTCCCTCCCCCTCCCGTTTTGTTCCAACTTTAGATAAGAATAGCTTCTTTTACCGTTATTCTTGGTATCGTATTTGCATGAGTAGCAAGAGGGGCCCCCAACATGGCGGTGATGGCCCCAAGATGACGGTGGGAGGCCCCAACATGGCGGTGATGGCCCCAAGATGACGGTGGGAGGCCCCAACATGGCGGTGAGGGGGGCATCCAACATGCCGGTGAGGGGCTCCAACATGGCGGTGAGGAGCCTCCAACATGGCGGTGAGGGGGGCATCCAACATGCCGGTGAGGGGCTCTAACATGGCGGTGAGGAGCCTCCAACATGCCGGTGAGGGGCTCCAACATGGCGGTGAGGAGCCTCCAACATGCCGGTGAGGGGCTCCAACATGGCAGAACGATTGCTGGAGTCCCAGCTACAACACTGGAAGGGTTGTTGCAGACACAAGCCTGGCAGGTGCTAGGGAAGGCCTCTTATCTTCGCGCACATTAACTCGACAGAAAGTACAGTAACAATAGCGTCCAAAGGCAGTCAAACGTTACCCCCTTCCCTCCTTTCCTTTCCCCTTACCCCTTCCCCTTCCCCTCTCCTTCCCCCTTTTCCCCTCCCCTCAAAAAACGAGGAGCATGAGAGGGGGGCGTTAAGCGTCGCTCAATTGCAGCTCTGACATACGCCTGGCGTTTCTACTATTGTTTTCAAGATATAATTTTTCGCCAGGCTTTCGAAACCTGGTCTTTAATTTGGAAGAGGATTGGGGTGGGAAGGTGTTTAGAGGAGGGTGTGTGGGAGGGTGTCATGGGGAGGGTGTCGTGGGGAGAGTGTCGTGGGGAGAGTGTCGTGGGGAGTGTCGTGGGGAGGGTGTCGTGGGGGAAGGAGGGGGTCTCTCAAGATCCGGAACACACCCAGCTGGGGGAACAGTGGGGAAGGAGAGAGAATAGTTGAGGATATGAAAATGAAATAGGTAGGAAAAAATATGAAAAGAAAAGACAGAGGGAAGGTGAGAAAAAGAAAGTACATACACATAATTATATATATATATATATATATATATATATATATATATATATATATATATATATATATATATATATATATATATATATATATATATATATATATATGTATGTATGTATGTATATATATACACACGCGCGCGCGCGCGGCGTGCACACACACATGAGCGCGCATAATGGCCACTATATTATATACACCTGTACACCTGCTCGTTAATGCAAATATGAAATGGGCCAATCAGGTGGCAGCACCTCAATGGTCAAGAGGTTCGGTTGTTATTCAGATCAAACATCAGAATGGGGAAGAAATGTGATCTAAGTGACTTTGTGGAATGATTGTTGGTGCCAGACAGACGGGCTGGTCTGTGTCTCAGGAACTGCTGATCTTCTGGGACTTTCACGCACAACGGTCTCTAGATATTACAGAGAATGGTGTGAAAAACACAAAACATCCAATGAGTGGTAGTTTTGTGGACGAGAACGCCTTGATAATGAGAGAGATCAGAGGAGAATGTCCAGACTGGTTCAAGTTGACAGGAAGGCGACAATAACTCAATATCGCCTTACAACACTGCTATGCCGAAGAACATCTCTGAACCCACAACACATTGTATCTTTAAGTGGATGGGCCGCAGCAGCAGAAAGCCACAAGGTGTTCCACTCCTGTCAGTTAAGAGCAAGAAGCTGAGGCAACACTGGTCACAGGCTCACGACCTGAAGATTATGAAAACGTCGCTTAGTCTGAAGAATCACGATTTCTGCAGCGACATGCGGATGATAGGGTCAGAATTTGGCGTAAACCTTTGGGATGTGATGGAACGGGAGATTTAACAGCATCACTGTGCAGCCGGCAAACCTGCAGTAACTGCTGTGTGATGCTGTAATGTCAATATGGACCAGGATCTCTAAGGAATGTTTTCAGCACCTTGTTGAATCCATGCCACCAAGAATTCAGGTTGTTCTGGGAGCAAAAGTTAGGCCCTACCCAGTACCAGAAGGGTGTACCTAATAAAGTGGCCACTGAGTGTATATATATATTAGAGAGAGAGAGAGAGAGAGAGAGAGAGAGAGAGAGAGAGAGAGAGAGAGAGAGAGAGAGAGAGAGAGAGAGAGAGAGAGAGGCAGGGGGAGAAAGGACGGGGCGTCACATCTTTCTCAAACTGTCAATCAATACCATGAAATTAATCACTTGCAAATCTCTAGTCACTCAATCCGCTCACACAAATAACGAATTCCCCTTACACAAATAACAATTGATTTTTATTAACACATCGGCCGATTCCCACCAAGGCAGGGTGGCCCAAAAAAAGAAAAACTTTCATCATCATTCACTCCATCACTGTCTTGCCAGAGTGGTACTTTACACTACAGTTTTTAAACTGCAACATTAACACCCCTCCTTCAGAGTGCAGGCACTGTACTTCCCATCTCCAGGACTCAAGTCCGGCCTGCCGGTTTCCCTGAACCCCTTCATAAATAACAATTCTCCCACACAAATCCCTCCCCAATCATACCAATCACACAATTCTACACTAAAAAAACACTCTCCCCACAAAAAATATTGCGCTCACGCAACTTCCACTGATCACGCAATTTTTTTCACACAAATCACACACTACCTCAGTTATATTACACTATTCCTACAACAAATCACAGAAACTTTTACACACAAATCACACACTTCCCCCACATGAATCACACAGTTCCCCCTCCATAAATCACGTAATTTAGTCTCACAAAGTTCACGCAATTCCCCCACACCAATCCTGGAAACCCCTCACTCAAAACACAATTCTCAAGCACAAATCACAATTCCCTGACAATTTACCCCTCACACTAAACATACAATTCATAACAAGTATACAAATCTCACAAGTAACAAAATTTCAACACGTAAATCACAGTGAACATCAAAATGGTATACAATACCGACAGGTTGTTAGGTAAGACACATAGGCAACAGTTAGACAACTTTATTCCGAAACGTTTCGCCTACACAGTAGGCTTCTTCAGTCGAATACAGAAAGTAGGCAGGAACAGTAGAGATGTGAAGACGATGTAATCAGTCCATCACCCTTGAAGTCGTAGAATTTGAGGTTGTCAGTCCCTCAGCTTGGAGAAGTCCAGGCTGAGGGACTGACAACCTCAAATTCTACGACTTCAAGGGTGATGGACTGATTACATCGTCTTCACATCTCTACTGTTCCTGCCTACTTTCTGTATTCGACTGAAGAAGCCTACTGTGTAGGCGAAACGTTTCGGAATAAAGTTGTCTAACTGTTGCATATGTGTCTTACCTAACAACATAAATCACAATCCCCTCAACCAAATCACACAATTCCCACACACATCACACAGTTTTCCCACGCAAATCTATCACAACTCGCACAAATTCCCATATACAAAATACGCAAATTCTTACACACAACTCTCACAATTTCCACATATGACACAATTTCCAAATGAATCAGAGTTTCCACACACAAATTACAAATTCCTACACACTGATTTTCACACACAAATCACACAAATTCCCACACACAAATCACAAATTTCCGCACACAAACACACAAATTCCCACACAGATCACACAAATTCCCACACACAAATCACACAGTCCTACACACAAATCACATAAATTCCCACAAATTCCCACACACAAATCACACAACTTCCCATACAGAAATTCCCTCATACAAATCACACAATTAATACACACAAATTCCCTCATACAAATCACACAATTCCCACACACGAATTCCCTCATACAAATCACAATTCTCACACACAAATTCCCCCACACAAGTCACACAATTACCACACACAAAACCCCTCATACAAATCACACAATTCCCACACACAAATTCCCTCACACAAATCACACAATTCCCACACACAAATTTCCTCATACAAATCACAATTCCCACACACAAATTCCCTCACACAAATCACACAATTACCACACACAAATCCCCTCATGCAAATCACACAATTCCCACACACAAATTCCCTCACAGAAATCACACAATTCCCACACACAAATTACCTCATACCAATCACAATTCCCACATACAAATTCCCTTCACACAAATCACACAATTCCCACACGCACAAATTCCCTCATACAAATCACACAATTCCCACACACAAATTCCCCCCGCACAAATCACAATTCCCTGACACAAATCACACTGCGTTAATTCCCGGTCTTATGGTCGCGCTGGAAGCATTAAACTTTTCAGCGACTGGTCGCCAACTTATGGTCCTCGCGGCGGTAATCGCGCAAAAATACCCGCGAATTATCGCGAAATTATTACCGGGAATTATTTGATTTGTGTATTGTGTGTTTCTCCCTCCCCTTCTCCCTCCCTCCCTCCCTCCCTCCCTCAGTCCCTCCCTCCCTCCCTCCATTCGTTTGTGTTCCTCTTCCTTTCTTTTATTCTTCTATCGCCCCCTCCTCTTCTTCTTCCTCCTTCTTCTCCTCTTCCTTCTCCTCCATCTTCTCCTCCTCCTCCTCCTCCTCCTCCTCCTCATCCTCCTCATCATCCTCCTCCTCTTCCTCCTCCTCCTTCATTCTTTTGTGTTCCTCTCCCTTCCTCTTCCTTTCTTCTAATTATTTATCTTCGTTTCTTCCTCATAGCCAATGTAATTATCATTATCTCCTATTCTTTCCATACTATCTTTTTCTTATTCCATCTTTCTTGTCTCTTTCCCTCTTATCTCCACGGTTATTTTATCTCCATATTTCCCTCCTTTCCTCTATCCCCCATCATTCTCTTTCCTTCCCCACTCCTCTCTACCCTTCCTTTCTCCCCTTCCCCTCTACTTCTTTCCCCTCCCATATCTTTCCCCTCACTACCACCTGTCTCTTTACTCTCCCCTCCCTTCTGTCTCTCCCTTCTATCCCTTCCCTTTTTGTCCCCCCTTTTATCCTTCTCTTCTATCCCTCCCTTGTATCTCTCCCTTGTATCCTTCCCAACTATCCCTCCCTTCTATCCTTCCGTTCTACCCCTCCCTCCTATCCCTCCCTTTCTTTTATCCCTCCCTTCCTTCTATCCCTCCATTCTTTCTATCCCTCTCTTCCTTCTGTCCCTCCCTCCATTCTATCCCTCCCTTCCTTCAATCCTTCTCTTCCCTCTATCCCTCCCTTCCTTCTGTCCCTCCGTCTTCACACTAACAACACAAACTCAACATTCCATAACTATTATTACGACTCTTGTAACCTTCTATTAGGTGGCTGTACTCACACACACACATGCACGCACGCACACATACAAACACGCACACACACACGAAGAGGCAGGGCCATGAGCTATGACTCGACCCCCGCAGTCCCTAATAGGTGAACACACACGCACATACACACACGCACACACACACACACACACACACACACACACACACACACACACACACACACACACACACACACACACACACACACACACACACACGCACACACACACACACACACACACACACACACACACACACACACACACACACACACACACACACACACGAGGGTGCTGCACGACAATTTAAGAATGACATAACCTAGAAAGCCAAATTTCAGCCATAGTTATAACGCAGACTCGTCACAAAGAAGACATGTGTGAAGGAGCGGGTAATAAGAATGAAGGAAGGAAGGAGGAGAGCTCATTAGGAATGACCAGGAAGTCTGTGAGGAGCCGAATAATGGACTTAAGGAAGTATTCTCAGTGGAAGCAGGAACATTACTTGAGGATCAAGAAGGAAGAGTGCACCAACGGAAAAGAGGTGCAGAAGCTTTTGAGTGTCTTAGATACCTACAGTAAAATGCACTGACACCAGACAACATCTCTGTGGGTTCTGAGAGAGAGAGAGAGAAAGAGAATCTTGAACCACTAACTGGGATCTTCATCGAATCGATTGGAACAAAGAAGCTGTTAGAGTCGTCGAGAACAGAGAACGAAGTCCCGAAATTTAATAAAGTAGAGAGAGAGACAGGCAGTATTACACTACAGGTCAATGTTACTAACATGCATAGCGTGTAACGTTATGGAGATTATCAGCAGATAAGTAGTGGAGCATCTGGAAAGGACCTGGTTCCCAAGCAACAACCAGCACGGGCTTCACGATGATAAAGCCTGTCTCATTAATCTGCTTAAATTCTACAAGGCAACAAAGTACAGAAAAAAAGGATAGGTAGACAGTATATTTCTTGACTGCAAAAGAAAAGGCGTTCGATACAGTACGTAAGAAGAGATTGGAAGAAAAGCTAGAGGAGCAGGCAGGAATAACAGGAAAAGCAGCAAAGAGGATCATGGAATACTTATCAGGAAGGTAGCAACTAGCTGTTGTCCAGGAGGTGTTGTGGGAATGGGCGAGTGTGACGACTGGGGTTGCTAAAGAGTCAGTACTTCGACCGGTACAAACAGGAGCAGGTCTGATAAGGTGCTATTAGAATTTAACCCCAGGAAATGCAAAGTTATGAAAATTGGGAAACCGCAAAGACGACCAGAAACAGTGTAGACTCAAGGAACAAAGGTTGCAAACGTTCCCGAAAGAGAAGCCCCTCAGGGTGAGCATAGTTCCGAACATCTCACCTAAGTCACACATCAACCGAATAACCGCTGCAGCAAACGCGAAGATGGTAAATTTAAGAGTAACTTTCAGGAACATCAACAAGGAGATATTTACAACCTTATGAAGAGTATATCAGGTTCATCTTGGAGTATGCAGCGCCAGTATGAAACCTACATCTGATAGAGCATTGTAAAGAAGATGGAAAAAAAATAAAGGGGGGTCGCAATGAAACTAGACCCATTGCTGAGGGCTTTGAGCTGTGAGGAGAGGCTAGAGGAACTAAACCTGCAACACTAGAGGACAGAAGGACAAGCGGTGACATGGTTACGACATACAAAATACTAGGCAGAATTGATAGGCTTCACAGGGTGAACCTGTTAAGAGAGGTGGGTCAGCTGTACTTAGAAACACAGATGAATTAAAGTCACGTTAAGAAACACTTCTCCAGCCGCAAAGTGGTCTGGAAGTGGAACGACCTAGACAGTGAAGTGGTAGAGGCAGGATCCATACACAGCTTGAAGAATAGGTAAGATAGTGCTAAAGCAGCAAGAAGAGAGTGAAACCAGTAACGGCCAGCAGAAAGGCGGGGCCAGGAGCTAAGACCAGACCACTGTATCCACAAATGAGTACACATACACACATATTCGGTAACTCTCTCTCTCTCTCTCTCTCTCTCTCTCTCTCTCTCTCTCTCTCTCTCTCTCTCTCTCTCTCTCTCTCTCTCTCTCTCTCTCTCTCTCTCTCTCTCTCTCTTTCTCCATCACATACACACACACACACAGTTAAGAGGTGGAGCCAGGAGCTGTGAACCGACTCCTGCAAGCATTCAGGTAAGAACAAAGATAGAGGAACAAAGTGAGAGAACAAGAAATCTGTACCGTATAGACACAAGAACCAGAGGACCCGTCATTACAACGTACCAGACACAAGAACCAGAGGTCCCGTCATTACAACGTACCAGAGACAAGAACCAGAGGACCCGTCATTACAACGTACCAGACACAAGAACCAGAGGTCCCGTCATTACAACGTACCAGACACAAGAACCAGAGGACCCGTCATTACAACGTACCAGACACAAGAACCAGTCTCGTCATTACAACGTACCAGACACAAGAACCAGTCTCGTCATTACAACGTACCAGACACAAGAACCAGAGGACCCGTCATTACAACGTACCAGACACAAGAACCAGAGGACCAGTCATTACAACGTACCAGACACAAGAACCAGAGGACCCGTCATTACAACGTACCAGACACAAGAACCAGAGGACCCGTCATTACAACGTACCAGACACAAGAACCAGAGGACCCGTCATTACAAAGTACCAGACTCAAGAACCAGAGGACCCGTCATTACAACGTACCAGACACAAGAACCAGAGGTCCCGTCATTACAACGTACCAGACACAAGAACCAGAGGACCCGTCATTACAACGTACCAGACACAAGAACCAGAGGACCCGTCATTACAACGTGCCAGACACAAGAACCAGAGGACCCGTCATTACAACGTACCAGACACAAGAACCAGAGGACCCGTCATTACAACGTACCAGACACAAGAACCAGTCTCGTCATTACAACGTACCAGACACAAGAACCAGTCTCGTCATTACAACGTACCAGACACAAGAACCAGAGGACCCGTCATTACAACGTACCAGACACAAGAACCAGAGGACCCGTCATTACAACGTACCAGACACAAGAACCAGAGGACCCGTCATTACAACGTACCAGACACAAGAACCAGAGGACCCGTCATTACAACGTACCAGACACAAGAACCAGTCTCGTCATTACAACGTACCAGACACAAGAACCAGTCTCGTCATTACAACGTACCAGACACAAGAACCAGACGACCCGTCATTACAACGTACCAGACACAAGAACCAGAGGACCAGTCATTACAACGTACCAGACACAAGAACCAGAGGACCCGTCATTACAACGTACCAGACACAAGAACCAGAGGACCCGTCATTACAACGTACCAGACACAAGAACCAGAGGACCCGTCATTACAACGTACCAGACACAAGAACCAGAGGACCCGTCATTACAACGTACCAGACACAAGAACCAGAGGACCCGTCATTACAACGTACCAGACACAAGAACCAGAGGTCCCGTCATTACAACGTACCAGACACAAGAACCAGTCTAGTCATTACAACGTACCAGACACAAGAACCAGAGGACCCGTCATTACAACGTGCCAGACACAAGAACCAGAGGACCCGTCATTACAACGTACCAGACACAAGAACCAGAGGACCCGTCATTACAACGTACCAGACACAAGAACCAGAGGACCCGTCATTACAACGTACCAGACACAAGAACCAGAGGACCCGTCATTACAACGTACCAGACACAAGAACCAGAGGACCCGTCATTACAACGTACCAGACACAAGAACCAGAGGTCCCGTCATTACAACGTACCAGACACAAGAACCAGTCTAGTCATTACAACGTACCAGACACAAGAACCAGAGGACCCGTCATTACAACGTACCAGACACAAGAACCAGAGGACCCGTCATTACAACGTACCAGACACAAGAACCAGTCTAGTCATTACAACGTACCAGACACAAGAACCAGAGGACCCGTCATTACAACGTACCAGACACAAGAACCAGAGGACCCGTCATTACAACGTACCAGACACAAGAACCAGAGGTCCCGTCATTACAACGTACCAGACACAAGAACCAGTCTAGTCATTACAACGTACCAGACACAACAACCAGAGGACCCGTCATTACAACGTGCCAGACACAAGAACCAGAGGACCCGTCATTACAACGTACCAGACACAAGAACCAGAGGACCCGTCATTACAACGTACCAGACACAAGAACCAGAGGACCCGTCATTACAACGTACCAGACTCAAGAACCAGAGGACCCGTCATTACAACGTACCAGACACAAGAACCAGAGGACCCGTCATTACAACGTACCAGACACAAGAACCAGAGGACCCGTCATTACAACGTACCAGACACAAGAACCAGAGGACCCGTCATTACAATGTACCAGACACAAGAACCAGAGGACCCGTCATTACAACGTACCAGACACAAGAACCAGAGGACCCGTCATTACAACGTACCAGACACAAGAACCAGAGGACCCGTCATTACAACGTACCAGACACAAGAACCAGAGGACCCGTCATTACAACGTACCAGACACAAGAACCAGAGGACCCGTCATTACAACGTACCAGACACAAGAACCAGAGGACCCGTCATTACAACGTACCAGACACAAGAACCAGAGGTCCCGTCATTACAACGTACCAGACACAAGAACCAGAGGTCCCGTCATTACAACGTACCAGACACAAGAACCAGTCTAGTCATTACAACGTACCAGACACAAGAACCAGAGGACCCGTCATTACAACGTACCAGACACAAGAACCAGAGGTCCCGTCATTACAACATACCAGACACAAGAACCAGAGGTCCCGTCATTACAACGTACCAGACACAAGAACCAGTCTAGTCATTACAACGTACCAGACACAAGAACCAGAGGACCCGTCATTACAACGTACCAGACACAAGAACCAGAGGTCCCGTCATTACAACGTACCAGACACAAGAACCAGAGGACCCGTCATTACAACGTGCCAGACACAAGAACCAGAGGACCCGTCATTACAACGTACCAGACACAAGAACCAGAGGACCCGTCATTACAACGTACCAGACACAAGAACCAGAGGACCCGTCATTACAACGTACCAGACTCAAGAACCAGAGGACCCGTCATTACAACGTACCAGACACAAGAACCAGAGGACCCGTCATTACAACGTACCAGACACAAGAACCAGAGGACCCGTCATTACAACGTACCAGACACAAGAACCAGAGGACCCGTCATTACAACGTACCAGACACAAGAACCAGAGGACCCGTCATTACAACGTACCAGACACAAGAACCAGAGGTCCCGTCATTACAACGTACCAGAGACAAGAACCAGTCTAGTCATTACAACGTACCAGACACAAGAACCAGAGGACCCGTCATTACAACGTGCCAGACACAAGAACCAGAGGACCCGTCATTACAACGTACCAGACACAAGAACCAGAGGACCCGTCATTACAACGTACCAGACACAAGAACCAGAGGACCCGTCATTACAACGTACCAGACACAAGAACCAGAGGACCCGTCATTACAACGTACCAGACACAAGAACCAGAGGACCCGTCATTACAACGTACCAGACACAAGAACCAGAGGTCCCGTCATTACAACGTACCAGA
The DNA here is from genome assembly GCF_038502225.1 of Cherax quadricarinatus. Lineage (NCBI taxonomy): Eukaryota > Metazoa > Arthropoda > Malacostraca > Decapoda > Parastacidae > Cherax > Cherax quadricarinatus. The sequence goes on along the minus strand of NC_091302.1, from coordinate 36,325,821 downwards.
CACAAGAACCAGTCTAGTCATTACAACGTACCAGACACAAGAACCAGAGGACCCGTCATTACAACGTACCAGACACAAGAACCAGAGGACCCGTCATTACAACGTACCAGACACAAGAACCAGAGGTCCCGTCATTACAACGTACCAGACACAAGAACCAGTCTAGTCATTACAACGTACCAGACACAAGAACCAGAGGACCCGTCATTACAACGTGCCAGACACAAGAACCAGAGGACCCGTCATTACAACGTACCAGACACAAGAACCAGAGGACCCGTCATTACAACGTACCAGACTCAAGAACCAGAGGACCCGTCATTACAACGTACAAGACACAAGAACCAGAGGGCCCGTCATTACAACGTACCAGACACAAGAATCAGAGGACCCGTCATTACAACGTACCAGACACAAGAACCAGAGGACCCGTCATTACAACGTACCAGACACAAGAACCAGAGGACCCGTTATTACAACGTACCAGACACAAGAACCAGAGGACCCGTCATTACAACGTACCAGACACAAGAACCAGAGGACCCGTCATTACAACGTACCAGACACAAGAACCAGAGGACCCGTCATTACAGCGTACCAGACACAAGAACCAGAGGACCCGTCATTACAACGTACCAGACACAAGAACCAGAGGACCCGTCATTACAACGTACCAGACACAAGAACCAGAGGTCCCGTCATTACAACGTACCAGACACAAGAACCAGAGGTCCCGTCATTACAACGTACCAGACACAAGAACCAGTCTAGTCATTACAACGTACCAGACACAAGAACCAGAGGACCCGTCATTACAACGTACCAGACACAAGAACCAGAGGTCCCGTCATTACAACATACCAGACACAAGAACCAGAGGTCCCGTCATTACAACGTACCAGACACAAGAACCAGTCTAGTCATTACAACGTACCAGACACAAGAACCAGAGGACCCGTCATTACAACGTACCAGATACACTATAACAAGAACCATGACAACACTCTTTTAAATGCTAAGCAAAAATGAATGGAAGAATGAAATTAAAACCACAGAGATATTAGGAAACACTTATGTTCGGCCCGGCATCATTGACAAGTATACAAGAGAAGATAACTTGAATCACACAAGGAAGAGTTCACAGTGGAAGCTGCGTGGTGAGTACTACAGGACAATGGTACTGACATACTCCATATGAAACAATACTACTAAAAAATCAGCAGATCATGGCAGCTGACGCCGCTGACGCTGCTGACGCCGCTGATGCTGCTGACGCTGCTGACGCTACTGATGCCGCTCTCCCAGTATACACAAGTCAAACAAGGGCGTAACATACGACATGTATAACGTCACACATGGGTATAATTTACACTATTTATAAGGTCAAGCAAAGTAATTCTTTACGTCGAATATAACGTCAAATACAGATGTACTTTACGTCATAGATAAAGTCAAACACAGGTATACTTTACGTCACATATAAAGTCAAGCACAAGTATACTATACGTCATATAAAACATCAAACACGGATATACTTTATTACTTATATATAGTCAAACAAGGGTCTACTTTACGTCATATTTAAAGGTAAACACAGGTATAATTTACGTCGTATATAACGTCAAATAAAAGTATACTTTACACCGTATATAACGTCAATCAAGGGTATACTTTACGCCATATATAACGTCAAACATGGATATATTTTACGGCGTACAAAAAAAAGCGTCAGAATAAAGTACCTGACAGCGTCACTGTGTTCGTCCAGCCAAAAAATTTAACAAAAAAGGGACAACTAAAACTCTGTTTCCAGGGATGATAATCCTTTATCATGTTTCCCATCAGTCCAGCTGTGTGTGTGTGTGTGTGTGTGTGTGTGTGTGTGTGTGTGTGTGTGTGTGTGTGTGTGTGTGTGTGTGTGTGTGTGTGTGTGTGTGTGTGTGTGTGTGTGTGTGTGTGTGTGTGTGTGTGTGTGTGCGTGTGTGTGTGTGTGTGTGCGTGTGTGTGTGTGTGTGTGTGTGTGTGTGTGTGTGTTTGTGTGTGTGTGTGTGTGTGTGTGTGTGCGTGTGTGTGTGTGTGTGTGTGTGTGTGTGTGTGTGTGTGTGTGTGTGTGTGTGTGTGTGTGTGCGTGTGTGTGTGTGTGTGTCTGTCTGTCTGTCTGACCGACTCTCTCTCTCTCTCTCTCTCTCTCTCTCTCTCTCTCTCTCTCTCGCTCTCTCTCTCTCTTTCTCTCTGTCTATCAGTCTGCCTCTGGGTGTGCTTGTCTCTATATGTCTGTTTATCTGCTTCTCTCTCTCTCTCTCTCTCTCTCTCTCTCTCTCTCTCTCTCTCTCTCTCTCTCTCTCTCTCTCTCTCTCTCTCTCTCTCTCTCTTTCGCTCTCTCTCTAAGACACTTTGAGTACTTACGAGTAAGAGAGGCATGCAACACCAGGTAGCGCTGTTAATGAAACATCTCGTTTGCGTAGCAGCCTTCACCAGTCAAATATAGATGGTGAGCTACCCTGGAAAAGGTTGACTAATGAAGAGGTAATCAAGTTTGGTGTGAAGGCTGAGAGACTGTTTATCTTCCAGCAAGCCTGGGAGACTAATTACCTCAGACTACTTCTCTACTTCGTGTTGTGCCTCAATTTATGTATTGAACTGATGATGGCCCTCAGCACAAGCGAAAAATTTAGTCATCGAAGCAGCCTGAGTGATGTAGATGTCTTACATTCATTAACTTGTCGGTAATGTCAAGAATAATCTCGTTCAAGGAAAGCAAATGGTGAGGTGGCGTGGTAACTGCACTTAAGACAGGTGAGGTAACGTGGTAACTGCACTCAAGACAGTTGAGGTGACGTGGTAACTGCACTCAAGACAGGTGAGGTGACGTGGTAACTGCACTTAAGACAGGTGAGGTAACGTGGTAACTGCACTCAAGACAGTTGAGGTGACGTGGTAACTGCACTCAAGATAGGTGAGGTGACGTGGTAACTGCACTCAAGACAGGTGAGGTAACGTGGTAACTGCACTCAAGACAGTTGAGGTGACGTGGTAACTGCACTCAAGACAGGTGAGGTGACGTGGTAACTGCACTCAAGACAGTTGAAGTGACGTGGTAACTGCACTCAAGACAGGTGAGGTGACGTGGTAACTGCACTCAAGACAGGTGAGGTAACGTGGTAACTGCACTCAAGACAGGTGAGGTAACGTGATAACTGCACTCAAGACAGGTGAGGTGACGTGGTAACTGCACTCAAGACAGGTGAGGTGACGTGGTAACTGCACTCAAGACAGTTGAAGTGACGTGGTAACTGCACTCAAGACAGGTGAGGTGACGTGGTAACTACACTCAAGACAGGTGAGGTGACGTGGTAACTGCACTCAAGACAGGTGAGGTAACGTGATAACTGCACTCAAGACAGTTGAGGTGACGTGGTAACTGCACTCAAGACAGGTGAGGTGACGTGGTAACTGCACTCAAGACAGTTGAAGTGACGTGGTAACTACACTCAAGACAGGACAGGTGACGTGATAACTGCACTCAAGACAGGTGAGATGACGTGATAACTGCACTCAAGACAGGTGAAGTGACGTGGTAACTGCACTCAAGACAGGTGAGGTGACGTGGTAACTGCACTCAAGGCAGTTGAGGTGACGTGGTAACTGCACTCAAGACAGGTGAGGTGACGTGGTAACTACACTCAAGACAGGAGAGGTGACGTGATAACTGCACGCAAGACAGATGAGGTGACGTGATAACTGCACTTAAGACAGGTGAGGTGACGTAACTGCACTCAAGACAGGTGAGGTGACGTAACTACACTCAATACAGGTGAAGTGATGTGGTAACTGCACTCAAGACAGGTGAGGTGACGTGATAATTGCACTCAAGACAGGTGGGGTGACGTGGTAACTGCACTCAAGACAGGTGAGGTGACGTGGTAACTGCACTCAAGACAGGTGAGGTGACGTAACTACACTCAATACAGGTGAAGTGATGTGATAACTGCACTCAAGACAGGTGAGGTGACGTGGTAATTGCACTCAAGACAGGTGGGGTGATGTGGTAACTGCACTCAAGACAGGTGAGGTGACGTGGTAACTATTCTCAAGACAGGAGAGGTGAAGTGATAACATACAAGACCACCGAAGGATAGAAAGAAATGGACAATGGTTTTTAACACCAGCAGCCAAGGAGGAAGAGAAGACGACACACAGGAAAGAATCAGTGCAGAAGAGACGTTAGTGGTTGACATGTGGAATGAGATGACTGAACACGGTGTGTGGTCTCCAAGAACAAGACAGTTTGCAAAATTGTAAATTGTAAACTGGACACTACGAGCATCAAGAACCCTGCTGCCGGAACTGGTAATATATATATATACACACACACACACAAAGTGTGCAGTCTTTATCGGTCAACATTTTGACTTAAAAAGTTCTACTCAGAGTGAAAAGTTGTCTGAGTAAAGGTTTTTCACTGCGTATTTGTACCATTGTCCATGTGCATTGCGTATTTTTGAAGTCTTTATTAAACATGTTTCCCATAATGGGGACACCGTACCACAGCTGCGTATTTCAGTTTTGCTCCAGCCCACTTTGACCTCTCTCCCCCCCTCCCCCCCCCAAAGAAAATCATCATCTGGCCATTCATAATTTGAAGGCTATTTTAAAGTTTTTCAATATAGCATGAGAGCCTGACACTGCTATGGTTGCGCTGCTCGACTCTCTCTCTCTCCCCTCCCAAGTTTTATAGATTGGCAGGCTCTTTGATCCTGATGTGGGTAGAGTTGAAGCTACTTACAGAGTCCGCCTCAATCACTTCCTCCAATAGATCGTACCAATTTTTTTTAAACCATCCTGAGATTAGAGAAATCTTTCCTTACGTCTCTATGGGATAGTCATTCAGATTCCATGTGTGTTCCTTCTCTCTGGTACTCGACGTTAAAAATAGGTTGGATAAATGTGTAAGTGAAAAACGGGTGGAGTTTGACAAGAACATGCTTAGCCTGGGCGATGTTCTGTTATTATCTGTTCACCTTCTTCTATTAGGTAAGTCTTTAAGTGTTCTTGCTGTGTGTAATTAGTTGTGAGCTTATTTCAAGATATCCCGTCTTCAGTGTTTACATTTTGCATAGCCAGGGGTGGTGGTGGTGCACACTACTTCCTCGTTACCCCAGTGGCTCACACACTAGCCTGAAGTTTTACCGTGGGTTCTAACCCCATGGTTTATGATTTCTTGAGTCGCTCCATCATTGTTAGATAAAGTTTCTAGCATCTTTTAGACGCTGTTTCTCCTCATTCATTTGACAAATGGGACGTCTTCTCATTCGTTGATGATTCTTAAAAATATTTATATTCTTGTATCGTAATAATGTTGGTAGAATTACCGACAATATGTTAGGTAAAAGGACACAAGTACAACTAATGCATTTTATTGTGGCAACGTTAATACTTGACAAAGCTTCTGGAGAGCGAAACGTTGTCGAAATAAAATGTCACATTAGCTGCACTTGTGTTCTTTTACCTAACATATTTTTGTATCATTTCTTGATAAACAAGACGTGTACAGCAGGTGTGTCTTTACTTCCCAAACGTTTCTTCAGCTCTGCAGATTTCTTCAGTCGAATACAGAAGTGAAAAATACTGTAGACAGCAGCAGTGGAAAGATAAATATGACGTGATTCCTCCATAAAGAACTGAGGTGCACTGTAGCATGCCTACTGACTCGTGCTAGGCATGTCCGTCTCAAACCCATCCCTCCTCACTCATAACTAGTGGTGGAACACCACTAGCATACCCTGCCATCCTCAAATTCCTCACCTCACTTCCGGCTCCAGTACCAGCTCACCTCAAGACTGTGGACCTCAGCACTTGTCAGGGCCGTGGGACTGACCACCTCAAAACACTCCTTCAGGGTTGACCACCTGTGACTGGTATACAGTACTCACAAGATGAAGAATCAGACGCATGTGCAACATCTGGGTATCTTCACTGAGTATTCAGTGGTATCTTTATTGGGTATCCAATGACTTGAAACATTATCAGTGTCCTTGCTTCTGCTGACATCAGTCACCTCTGTATTCGATCGACTGAAGAAACCTTCAGAAACGTTTCGGCAGGCGAAACATTTCGACAATATACCCAACTGCTAAGCGTCATACCACAATGAACAGAGAGTTCTGCAAATCTTTCTCTCTCTCATGTTGTAAGAGTAACTCCATTTCCATGGATCAAGAACTCTTCACTGGCATAAAGGCACCTCCCCCTCCCCACCAGTATCCACCTGGGGGGAGGGAAAGCGGGTCATTAAGGGCGGTCATTAAGGGTCATTATGGCCGTAATTTACCTGTGGAGTAATATAAAGAATATAACCATTTATCAAACAGAGATGAAGGTAAACTCAGGTTATATATACACACTGAAAGATATACATTGGCAGATGTATATACATATCCCGATGCATAATACTCTGTAGGTCCGATGTTGGTGGATTCACATGGCGAGTTTAAAACCTATCGACTGAACGTGTTAAAATTATCGACTGAGCGAAGGTCAATAAGGCTGCATTTCACCTCTAAATCACCTGTCAAGAACTCTTTAATCCTCAATCAAGGGATTAGTGTACACTATCATTGTATATACTCCGCAGTGTATATACATTGCTGCATTCATTTTGCATATACACTGCTGCAATCTTTTTGTATATACACTGTGTGTAGATACACTGCTGCATTCACTGTGTATATATACACTGCTGCATTCAGTGTGTATATACACTACTATATTCATTGAGTGTATATATATATATATATATATATATATATATATATATATATATATATATATATATATATATATATATTTATGTATATATATGTATATATATATATATATATATATATATATATACTATATATATATATAGTATATATATATATATTATATATATATATATATAGGGATTGGCAGAGAGCATGCATAGTTCCTTTGTATAAAGGCAAAGGGGATAAAAGAGAGTGCAAAAATTATAGGGGGATAAGTCTGTTGAGTGTACCTGGTAAAGTGTATGGTAGAGTTATAATTGAAAGAATTAAGAGTAAGACGGAGAATAGGATAGCAGATGAACAAGGAGGCTTTAGGAAAGGTAGGGGGTGTGTGGACCAGGTGTTTACAGTGAAACATATAAGTGAACAGTATTTAGATAAGGCTAAAGAGGTCTTTGTGGCATTTATGGATTTGGAAAAGGCGTATGACAGGGTGGATAGGGGGGCAATGTGGCAGATGTTGCAAGTGTATGGTGTAGGAGGTAGGTTACTGAAAGCAGTGAAGAGTTTTTACGAGGATAGTGAGGCCCAAGTTAGAGTATGTAGGAAAGAGGGAAATTTTTTTCCCAGTAAAAGTAGGCCTTAGACAAGGATGTGTGATGTCACCGTGGTTGTTTAATATATTTATAGATGGGGTTGTAAGAGAAGTAAATGCGAGGGTCTTGGCAAGAGGCGTGGAGTTAAAAGATAAAGAATCACACACAAAGTGGGAGTTGTCACAGCTGCTCTTTGCTGATGACACTGTGCTCTTGGGAGATTCTGAAGAGAAGTTGCAGAGATTGGTGGATGAATTTGGTAGGGTGTGCAAAAGAAGAAAATTAAAGGTGAATACAGGAAAGAGTAAGGTTATGAGGATAACAAAAAGATTAGGTGATGAAAGATTGAATATCAGATTGGAGGGAGAGAGTATGGAGGAGGTGAACGTATTCAGATATTTGGGAGTGGACGTGTCAGCGGATGGGTCTATGAAAGATGAGGTGAATCATAGAATTGATGAGGGAAAAAGAGTGAGTGGTGCACTTAGGAGTCTGTGGAGACAAAGAACTTTGTCCTTGGAGGCAAAGAGGGGAATGTATGAGAGTATAGTTTTACCAACGCTCTTATATGGGTGTGAAGCGTGGGTGATGAATGTTGCAGCGAGGAGAAGGCTGGAGGCAGTGGAGATGTCATGTCTGAGGGCAATGTGTGGTGTGAATATAATGCAGAGAATTCGTAGTTTGGAAGTTAGGAGGAGGTGCGGGATTACCAAAACTGTTGTCCAGAGGGCTGAGGAAGGGTTGTTGAGGTGGTTCGGACATGTAGAGAGAATGGAGCGAAACAGAATGACTTCAAGAGTGTATCAGTCTGTAGTGGAAGGAAGGCGGGGTAGGGGTCGGCCTAGGAAGGGTTGGAGGGAGGGGGTAAAGGAGGTTTTGTGTGCGAGGGGCTTGGACTTCCAGCAGGCATGCGTGAGCGTGTTTGATAGGAGTGAATGGAGACAAATGGTTTTTAATACTTGACGTGCTGTTGGAGTGTGAGCAAAGTAACATTTATGAAGGGATTCAGGGAAACCGGCAGGCCGGACTTGAGTCCTGGAGATGGGAAGTACAGTGCCTGCACTCTGAAGGAGGGGTGTTAATGTTGCAGTTTAAAAACTGTAGTGTAAAGCACCCTTCTGGCAAGACAGTGATGGAGTGAATGATGGTGAAAGTTTTTCTTTTTCGGGCCACCCTGCCTTGGTGGGAATCGGCCGGTGTGATAATAAAAAAAAAAAAAAATATATACATACTATATATACATACTATATATACATACTATATATACATACTGTATATACATACTATATATATATATATATATACATAGTATATATACATACTATATATACATACTATATATATATATATATATATATATATATATATATATATATATATATACATATATATATATATATATATATATATATATATATATATATATATATATATATATATATATATATATATATATATACAATACATATACATACACAATATATACACTGTTGCAGTGTATATATACAGTGACAAATACGAACCTCAGAATACATTAAAAATTGATTGGTCAATATATCTATTTTCTCTGTTTAAACAGAAACATATTGAAGCTTATGGAGATATACACTGAGTGAATACCGTTCTGAGTGAATACCGTTCTTAGTGAATACTGTTCTGAGTGAATACTGTGCTGAGTGAATACTGTGCTGAGTGAATACTGTACTGAGTGAATACTGTGCTGAGTGAATACTGTACTGAGTGAATACTGTACTGAGTGAACACTGTGTTGAGTGAATACTGTGCTGAGTGAATACTGTGCTGAGTGAACACTGTACTGAGCAAATACTGTGCTGAGTGAATACTGTGCTGAGTGAACACTGTACTGAGCAAATACTGTGCTGAGTGAATACTGTGTTGAGTGAATACTGTGCTGAGTGAATACTGTGTTGAGTGAAGACTGTACTGAGTGAACACTGTACTCAGTAAATACTGTGCTGAGTGAATACGGTGATGAGTGAATACTGTACTGAGTGAATACCGTTCTGAGTGAATACTGTTCTGAGTAAATACTGTGCTGAATGAATACTGTGCTGAGTGAATACTGCGTTTAGTGAATATTGTGCTGAGTGAATACTGTACTGAGTGAATACTGTACTGAGTGAATACTGTGCTGAGTGAATGCTGTACTGAGTGAATACTGTGCTGAGTGAATACTGCTCTGAATGAATACTGTACTGAGTGAATACTGTACTGAGTGAACACTGTGCTGAGTGAATACTGTAATGAGTGAATACTGTACTGAGTGAATACTGTGTTGAGTGAATACTGTTTTGAGTGAATACTTTGCTGAGTGAATGCTGTGTTGAGTGAATACAGTACTGAGTGAATACTGTGCTGAGTGAATACTGTACTGAGTGAATACTGTGTTGAGTGAATACTGTGTTGAGTGAATACTGTACTGAATGTATACTGTGTTGAATGAATACTCTACTGAGTAAATACCGTGCTGAGTGAATACAGTGCTGAGTGCAGGTCACGTCAACACAGTACCGAGTCAGCACATCAGCGTGGGGATACGCCCTGCAGCTCAGCCAATAAACGTCGAGATACGATACGCCCTCCACCAATGAGCTGCGGGTTAAGCTGGTCTCATCAAGCACTGAGGGGCCTTGATACGACACGCTTTCAACCAATCAACGACTGATGGAACGCACCATCAGGCAAATACACGCTCCATTAGCCAGTCAGCGTCGAGAACGACTTCGTTATCGGCCAATGAAAGCCGAGATGAAATGCTCCGTCCACCAGCGGAGTGTCAGGAGTGGCCGGAGCCTCGACCGATCAACGTTGTAGATTAGGACAGCAATCAGCCAATCATCAGGAAGATAAAACCCTTTACCCCTCCCCCATGATTGTTTTGTAATAGTGTTATTTTTCACTAAATGATTACGTAGGTGAGTGTGTGTGTACTCACCTAATTATGGTTGCAGGCGTCGATTCATAGCTCCCGGGCCCGCCTCTTCTCTGGTCGCTACTAGGTCACTCTCTCCCTGCTAAGAGAGCTTTATCATACCTCGTCTTAAAACTATGTATGGATCCTGCCACCACTACATCACCCTTCAGATTGTTTCACTGCCTAATAACTCTGTGACTGAAGAAATACTTCCTAACATCTCTGTAACTCATCTGAGTCTTCAACTGCCAGATGTGGCCCTTTGTTGCTGTTTCTCATCTCTGAAACATTCTGTCCCTATCCACCTTGTAAATTTCTCTCAGTATTTTATATGTCGTTATCATATCCCCCGTAACTCTCCTGTCTTCCAGTGTCGTCAGGTCGATTTCCCGTAACCTCTCCTCGTAGGACAAAAACCTCAGCTCCGGGACTAGTCTTGGTGTAAGTCATTGCACTTTCTCTAATTTCTTGACATGGTGGATCAGGTGTGGGTCCCAAACTGGTGCTACATATTCCAATATAGGCCTAACGTACACGGTATTTGAGTCCTGAACGATTCCTTACTGAGATGTCGGAATGTTATTCTTACGTTTGCCAGGCGCCCGTATGTTGCAGCAGTTATTTGGATGATGTGCGCCTCGAGAGATGTGCTCGGTATTATACTCACCCCAAGATCCTTTTCCTTGAGCGAGGTTTGCAGTCTTTGGCCCCATATCCTATACTCTGTCTGCGGTCTTCTTTGCCCTTCCCAGTCCTCATGAGTTTGCACTTGTTGCGTTTAAGCTTTAGGAGCCAGTTGCTGGACCAGGCTTGCAACCTGTCCAGGTCCTTTTGTAGTCCTGCCTGATCCTCATCCGACTGAATTTTCCTCATTAGCTTCACATCGTCTACAAACAGGAACATTTCCGAATCTATCCCTTCCGTTATGTCATTAACATATACCAGAATCAGCAACGGTCCTAGGACTGACCCCTGTGGAACCCCACTAGTCACAGTCGCCCACTATGATACTTCGTCACGTACCATGACTCGTTACCTTCCTATCAGGTAATCTCTAATCCATTGATTTGCCTTTCCTGTTATACCTGCCTGATCCTCTAGCTTTTGCATGAATCTCTTGTGAGGAACCGTGTCGAAAGCCTTCTTACAGTCCTAGAAAATGCAGTCTACCCACCCCTCTCTCTCTCTCTTGCCTTACTGCCTTCACCTTGTCGTAGAACTCCAGTAGGTTTGTGACACAGGATTTCCCTTCCCTGACACCGTTCTGGTTGTCGTTGATAAGCTTATTGATTTCTAGGTGCTGCACCACTCTTCTCCTGATAATCTTCTCCATGACTTTACACACTAAACATGTTAGTGACACTGGTCTGTAGTTTAATGCTGGGTGTCTGTGTATATGTATATGTATGTGTGTACTCACCTAACTGTACTCACCTAATTGCGGTTGCAGTGTGTGTGTGTGTGTGTGTGTGTGTGTGTGTGTGTGTACTCACCTAGTTGAGGTTGCGGGGGTCGAGTCCGAGCTCCTGGCCCCGCCTCTTCACTGATCGCTACTAGGTCACTCTCCCTGAGCCGTGAGCTTTATCATACCT
>NC_091302.1:36296449-36306449 GCF_038502225.1 Cherax quadricarinatus | reverse complement strand
CATCCATACTCCGTCATATCACTATCCATACCCCGTCATATTACCATCCGTATCCCGTCATTTCGCCATCCACACCCCGTCATATTGCCATCCGTACCCCATCATATCACCATCCATACCCCGTCATATCACCATCGTCAACGGCGTTGTCCGTCTACATAACGAGTCCACTTCGTCAGGCGGTGGGACCAGACACTCTGGGCTCGAATGAAAGCTGCCATATTTCGCGGACCACAGAACCATAACTTTTCAAATGGGCTGTGAACAGTGGATGCTCCAAATACTCCAAGAGTGCTCGGACACCTGCCCTTAATGCTGAAGTTTTTGGTCTTGGAGTCACTGAGTCATCGCAGTCGTTACTTTTGGAATGTTCCGGGTGCAACACTGATTCTTTGGTGCCATATATAAGACAGCCAGGATAAAACACAGCTGTAATAATGCTTCAAGGAAGGCGAAGAGCGAGGCTCCTAGTGGCCAACCGGTACACTAAAGTGCGAGACAAGTTATTCTTCTGCCGTATCCGAACAGCTGTTCGGATGTTTCGTAATAATTTTAGAATCTTGCCCGTTTCCCGGACCTGTTCGGATATTGGCGAGGTTCGGATAATAGCAGGCCGGATATGCGAGGTATCACTGTAGTATTAGTAACAATGGTAATAATAATAATAATAATAATAATAATAATAATAATAATAATAATAATAATAATAATAATAATAATAATAATAGCACTAATAATAATAATAATAATAGCACTAATAATAATAATAATAGCACTAATAATAATAATAATAATAGCACTAATAATAATAATAATAATATCAGATCTTCAAGGGAGACTTGAAAAAATTAGGGTCATTTCAGGTCTTCAAAAAGTACTGGAATCCCAATTATCCAGAGGTATAAATGGAACAGTGAGCTGGATTTATAACTGGAATTAGAACGCTGGAATTGGAAAACTGAAATGATAAACGGGAATAGGAAAGCGGTATCGAAAATGGGAATAACTGGAAGCGAAAATGGGAATAACTGGAATCGGAAAGTAACGAAGACTGGAATGGAAAACTGGAGTAACTGGAATGATAACTAGAAATATAACAACAAAAATTTCTGAATGATCCTAATTGGGTTATCATTTTCCCTTGATTATTATTGATAACTGTAATCCTAAGAGGACTCCTAGCAGGACTCCTAGGAGGACTCCTAGCAGGGCTCCTAGGAGGACTCCTAGCAGGGCTCCTAGGAGGACTCCTAGCAGGGCTCCTAGGAGGACTCCTAGCAGGGCTCCTAGGAGGACTCCTAGCAGGGCTCCTAGGAGGACTCCTAGCAGGGCTCCTAGGAGGACAGGGGCTCCTAGGAGGACTTCTAGCAGGGCTCCTAGGAGGACTCCTAGCAGGGCTCCTAGGAGGACTCCTAGCAGGGCTCCTAGGAGGACTCCTAGCAGGGCTCCTAGGAGGACTTCTAGCAGGACTCCTTGGAGGACTCCTAGCAGGACTCCTTGGAGGACTCCTAGCAAGACTCCTAGGAGGACTCCTAGCAGAACTCCTAGGAGGACTCCTAGGAGGACTCCTAGCAGGACTCCTAGCAGGACTCCTAGTACTCCTAGCAGGACTCCTAGGAGGACTCCTAGCAAGACTCCTAGCAGGACTCCTGGCAGGACTCCTAGGAGGACTCCTAGCAGGACTCCTAGGAGGACTCCTAGCAAGACTCCTAGCAGGACTCCTAGCAAGACTCCTAGCAGGACTCCTAGCAAGACTCCTAGCAGGGCTCCTAGCAAGACTCCTAGCAGGACTCCTAGCAAGACTCCTAGCAGGACTCCTAGCAAGACTCGTAGCAGGACTCCTAGCAAGACTCCTAGCAGGACTCCTAGCAAGACTCCTAGCAAGACTCCTAGCAGGACTCCTAGCAAGACTCCTAGCAGGACTCCTAGCAGGACTCCTAGCAGGACTCCTAGCAGGACTCCTAGCAGGACTCCAAAGAGAACTACCAAGACTAATTTTAAGAACAATACCAAGAGGAATTCTAACAATATCTTGAGGCTGTATAAGGAACCATACAGATTTAGCGCTTAGCACTAATATTAATAATATATAAAAATAAAAAATAATAGTAATATAAATGTTAATAGCAATAATAATTAATAATAAAAATAAAATGTAAATAATATTAATAATAATAATAATAATAATAATAATAATAATAATAATAGCAAAGTATTCTTGAATATCTTTCCTCTTGTATAAAAATTATTAATATAACAGTTTGAAATTAAACGCATTTACCAACGGTCGATAATTGAAATTCAAAAAATCCGTTAGTAAACTTGATAATGGACTTTTTTTTTTTAATTTTCAAATTCAATTTTTTTTCGCAAATTTTCGAAAATAATCGTTGGTCTCTGACGCAAATAATTTGTTCGTTAAGACGAACGAAGGAGAGTTATTATGTATGCGTCAACGTAATTAACATCGGAGCCGCCAATCAGCGTCAAGAGTTTAAAAGTGCGGGAGCCAATCAACGTTAAAGTCGCGATAGCGGGAGAACCAATCAGCGTTTAGAATTCAAAAAACGCCACAAGAGCCAATCAACTTTAAAGCTGTGTTAGTGCGAGATCCAATCAGCTTCGAGAGTTTGAAAACACGGCAGCCAATCAGGATTAAAGTCCGTTACGAGACTGTGGTCGGTAGTCGCTATGTACCAGTGTATGTAGGAGCCAAGAGTCAATAGGTACCAGTGTATGTAGTAACCAGGAATCAATATGTACCAGTGTATGTAGGAACCAAGAGTCACTATATACCAGTGTACGTTGTAACCAGGGGTCACTAAGTACCAGTGTACATAATAACCAGAAGTCACTGTATACCAAAGTTTGTGGTAACCAGGAGTCACTATGTACCAGTGTACGTAGTAACCAATATATATATATATATATATATATATATATATATATATATATATATATATATATATATATATATATATATATATATATATATATATATATATATCTTCTTTCAAAAAACCGGCCGTATCCCACCAAGGCAGGGTGGCCAAAAAAGAAAACCGAAAGTTTATCTTTTCAAATTTAGTAATTTGTACAGGAAAAGGGGTTACTAGCCCCTTGCTGATGATGATGATATATATATATATATATATATATATATATATATATATATATATATATATATATATATATATATATATATATATATATACATATATATATTATATACATATATATCATCAGCACAGCGAACCAGGAAATTATGCCGTGTGAAAAATCCTCCCAGAAGTCTCTACTACCACTCCGTCCAACAGTACCCTCTTGGGACCACCGCTGGGTCACCAGGCCATCGACACTGTACTCAAGGAAAAATTGAATGACCTGATGAGAATGGAGGAGAGAATAAGCGATCTTGATGCCCATGATGCTCTGTATCTCCTCACGAGGTGTCTTACTATGCCAAGACTCACTTCCTGATGTGTGCACCTTCTTTTGACAACCCAACACTCGACGAATATGACGCACACCTGAGATCAATCTTTAAGATTAACCCTGATCCTGTCACTATATGATCAGCAATGGGATCAGGCAACCCTCCCAGTGCGACTGGGAGATATAGGGGTGCGCAAAGCAACGCATGTTGCTTTCCCTGCTTTTCTGTCTTCGTGTTTGGCTTCCAGTGCATTAGTCAAGAAGATTGTCCCCGAACGCTTGAGAGACGTGGTAGGAGCTCAAGTCCCAAGGTTTACTGAGGCAGCCATGCCGTGGAACACACTTGCAGACTCCTCTAGTAGACCAGTTTCTCCCAAAGAGCACAAACAGTCCCACTGGGACAAACCGATCATGGAAAAAATCGCCAACACAATGTTCACTAACACTTCGGGAAAGAACAAAGCTCGTCTCCTGGCGGTGAAGGCACCACACTCAGGAGATTTCCTTCCAGCTGTTCCCAGTTCCTCCCTGGGCACTCGACTCGACCCACAGGCCATTCGGATTGGTGTTGCTCTTCGCCTAGCCGCCCCCATCCTCACCGAACATAGGTGTGTCATGAATGGTTTTGAAAACAGACAAGTTGAAGATTGAGACACTTATGCAACATATGGGAATCTTTATTGAGAACAGTTTCATATTAGTGGCTTCATCAGTCCAATATTGGACTGATGAAGCCACTGTGTGGTGAAAAGTTTCCTCAGTAAAGATTCCCATATGTTGCATAAGTGAACATAGGTGTATTTGTGGCAGGGCAATAGCTGATCAATTCGGACTTCATGGTCTCGTATGGCACACAACAGAAGAGAAGTATGCCAGATATGAGGAGGTCAATGACATCATAAAGAGAAGCCTCGTCACAGCTCGTTGCCCAGCTCAACGGGAACCCCAAGTGCAGAGGCCTGACGGAAGTCAAAAGCGTCCTGATCGAGCCACTATGCTACCCTGGAAGGATGGAAAGCAGATTGCCTGGGACTACACCTGTGCCGCCACATTGGCAGACACCTACTTGTCATACTACGTAGCTGAACGGGCTGGAGCTGCCAGCCACAGGGAGACCCAGAAGATCTGCAAATATGAAGACCTTTCCCCTTGGTATAACTTCATCCCAGTAGGGTCGGAGACCCTTTGAGCATGGGGCAAGTGTGCTCTAAAGTTCCTCAAAGAGCTGGGTGAAAAGCTCGTCATTCAAACCAAGGATCACAGGGCGACGAGCTTCCTCTTTTAGAGACTCAGTGTCGCGATCCAGAGAGGAAATGCCTGCAGCATTCTAATCACGCGGCCCACCGCCGGGGAGCTGAACGAAGTATTCGAGAAGTAGCTCTGAGTTGTTATCTATGTTGTTTTACTTTCTATTGTATTTTTGAGAATGTTTTGTCACTGTATTTTGTCTTTAAATAAATATATATATCAAATATAGGGGGTGGTAGGAGAAAATTCTCAAACAGCTTCGGGAAGAACCTTCAGTTTTCCCTGAAGCAAGTTTATTCTTTTCTCTGAGGATGAGGGTCCCCAGGACAGTTCTAGAGGTGGTACCTCCCTACATTTTATATATATATATATATATATATATATATATATATATATATATATATATATATATATATATATATATATATATATATATATATATATATATAAATAGGATGGGGTCCACCTCTGGTGTAATTTGTGGGACCCACAGCCTCGGGGAAGTGAATAAAAAGGCTTCAAGGAAGAATATTTGGATTTCTTCCTGAAGCCGTTTGAATATTCCACTTCCCCTACCACCCCATCTTTTTATTTCTTTTACCAATAGGTATATTTTATTACATAATATGGTAAAAAAAGCTTTAAGAGATACATTGTTGATATACAGATGGCGTATACAGTACATGAGATGTGAGAGACAAATGTCTGGTGCATATTGTTACATGTTTGGCACTGATTATAATGCGAAAGTCTCATCCAGCTCTTCAGAACTGGGGCGCGTGCCCAAAATGCAACAGGGAATACCTCAATGTCCATTTGTCAGTTTCTTATCCATAAAAATTACAATGTGTTGTAAAAGAGACGAACAGAAAATGAAAACGGGAAGTGCTTCAATGAATAATGTAGGTGTAACACAGGGAAAACGGCGCCTGGATAACTTACTGGGGGACACAGAATGGGCTAGAACAAAGACAAAGAAATGCTCAGTAAAAAAAATAACTTGGGGCAAAGAAAATAGTTCAAGCTTACGATAGAAAGTGGGTGAGAGAGAGAAGAAGAGAAGAAGAGAGTGTAAGAATAAGAGGAGAAGAAGGAAGAGAGAGAGAGAGGAAGAGAGAGAGAGAGAGAGAGAGAAGAGAAGTAGAGAAAGAAGAAGAGAGAGAGAGAGAGAGAGAGAGAGAGAGAGAGAGAGAGAGAGAGAGAGGGAGAGAGAGAGAGAGTGGTTGATGGGGAAAGAGAAGGGTGTTAAAGAGGGGGATGGGTATTGAGGTGGGTGTGGGAGTTTAGGAAGGGGAGGGGTGTTGAGGAAGGGGAGTGGTGTTGAGGAATGGGAGTGGTGTTGAGGAAGGGGGGTGTTAAGGAAGGGGAGGGGTAATGAAGAACGGGAGGGGTGTTGACGAAGGGTAGGGGTGTTGACGAAGGGAAGTGGTGTTGAGGAAGGGGAGTGATGTTGAGGAAGGAGAATGGAGCTGAGGAAGGGGAAGGGTGTTGAAGAAGGGAAGGGGTGTTGAGGAAGGGGAAGGGTGTTGAAGAAGGGAAGGGGTGTTGAGGAAGGGGAGGGGTGTTGAGGAATGGGAGTGGAGCTGAGGAAGGGTAGTGGTGTTGAGGAAGGGGAGGGGTATTGAGGAAGGGGAGGGGTGTTGAGGAAGAAGAGGGGTGTTGAGGAAGAAGAGGGGTGTTGAGGAAGAAGAGGGGTGTTGAGGAAGAGGATTGACGTTGAGGAAGGGGAGAGGTATTGAGCAAGGGGAGGGGTATTGAGGAAGGGTAGAGGTGTTGAGGAACGGGAGGGATGTTGATTAAGGGGAGTGGTGTTGAGGAAAGGGAGGGGTGTTGAGGAGGGGAGGGATGTTGAGGATGGGGAGGGGAGTTGATTATGAGGAGTGGTGTTGAGGAAGGGGAGGGGTGTTGAGAAAGGGGAGTGGTGTTGACGAAGGGTAGGGGTTTTGAGGAAGGGGAGGGGTGTTGATTAAGGGGAGTGATGTTGAGGAAGGGGAGAAATGTTGACGAAGGGAAGTAGTGTTAAGGAACGGGAGGGGTGTTGAGAAAGGGAAGTGGTGTTGAGGAAGGGTAGGGGTGTTGACGAAGGGAAGTGGTGTTGAGGAAGGGTAGGGGTGTTGACGAAGGGAAGTGGTGTTGAGGAAGGGTAGGAGTGTTGACGAAGGGAAGTGGTGTTGAGGAAGGGTAGGGGTGTTGACGAAGGGAAGTGGTGTTGAGGAAGGGTAGGGGTGTTGACGAAGGGAAGTGGTGTTGAGGAACGGGAGGGGTGTTGAGGAGGGGGAGTTTTGTTGAGGAAATGGAGGGGTGTTGATTAAGGGAAGTGGTGTTGAGGAAGGGCAGTGGTGCTGAGGAAGGGGAAGGGTTTTGAGGAAGGGGAGGGGTGTTGATTAGGGGGAGTGGTGGGGAGGGAGGGGAGGGGTGTTGAGGAAGGGGAGTGGTGTTGAGGAAGGGCAGTGGTGTTGAGGAAGGGGAGGGATTTTGAGGAAGGGGAGGGGCGTTGATTAAGGGGAGTGGTGTTGAGGAAAGGCAGGGGTGTCGAGGAACGGAAGGGGTGTTCAGATAGGGGAAGGGTGTTGAGGAATGGGAGGGGTGTTGAGGAATGGGAGGGGTGTTGAGGAATGGGAGGGGTGTTGAGGAATGGGAGGGGTGTTGAGGAATGGGAGGGGTGTTGAGGAATGGGAGGGGTGTTGAGGAATGGGAGGGGTGTTGAGGAATGAGGAGAGTGTTGAGGAATGGGAGGGTGTTGAGGAATGGGAGGGTGTTGAGGAATGGGAGGGTGTTGAGTTATGGGATGGGTGTTGAGGAATGGGAGGGGTGCTGAGGAATGGGAGGGGTGTTGAGGAATGGGAGGGATGTTGAGGAATGGGAGGGGTGTTGAGGAATGGGAGGGGTGCTGAGGAATGGGAGGGGTGTTGAGGAATGGGAGGGGTGTTGAGGAATGGGAGGGGTGTTGAGGAATGGGAGGGGTGTTGAGGAAGGGGATGAAGAGGGGGAAGGTGCGTGACTGGACACCAGTGTTGCAGCTTACCAGCTGACCAGAGCAAAACAACCACCAAGGTTTACCTCTGAACACCTCCCAGACTGACACAAACTGACAGACAGACTGACACAGACTGACAGACTGACTGACACAGACTGACTGACACAAACTGAAAGACAGACTGACACAAACTGAAAGACAGACTGACACAAACTGAAAGACAGACTGACACAGACTGACAGACTGACTGACAGAGACGAAAACAAAGACTGACTGACTGCACTGACACACACACACACACAAACACACACACACACACACACACACACACACACACACACACACACACACACACACACACACACACACACACACACACACACACACACACACACACACACACACACACACACACACACACACACACACACACACACAGACTGACCCGAAGCTGTTGTACAGCCACATCAGGAGGAAAACAGTCAAGGACCAGGTAATCAGACTGAGGAAGGGTGATGGGGAATTCACAAGAAACGACCGAGAGGTATGTCAGGAGCTCAACACAAGATTTAAAGAGGTATTTACAGTGGAAACCAGTAGGACTCCAAGAAATCAGAACAGGGGGGGCACACCAGCAAGTGCTGGATGAGGTACATATAACCAAGGAGGAGGTGAAGAAGCTGCTATGCGAACTTGACACCTCAAAGGCGGTGGGACCAGACAACATCTCTCCGTGGGTCCTTAAAGAGGGAGCAGAGATATTGTGTGAGCCATTAACAAAGATCTTCAACACATCATTTGAAACTGGGCAACTCCCTGAGGTATGGAAGATGGCAAATGTAGTCTCAATTTTTAAAAAGGGAGACAGACATGAGGCACTAAACTACAGACCTGTATCACTAACGTGTATAGTATGCAAGGTCATGGAGAAGATCATCACGAGGAGAGTGGTGGAGCACCTGGAAAGAAACAAGTGTATAATTGACAACCAGCACGGTTTCAGGGAAGGAAAATCCTGTGTCACAAACCTACTAGAGTTTTATGACAAGGTGACAGAAGTGAGACAAGAGAGAGAGGGGTGGATCGACTGCATTTTTTTTTTTGGACTGCAAGAAGGCCTTCGACACAGTTCCTTACAAGAGGTTACTGCAAAAGCTAGAGGATCAGGCACACATAACAAGAAAGGCACTGCAATGGATCAGAGAATACCTGACAGGGAGGCAACAACGAGTCATGGTACGTGATGAGGTGTCAGAGTGGGCGCCTGTGACAAGCGGGGTTCCACAGGGGTCAGTCCTAGGACCTGTGCTGTTCTTCGTATATGTGAACGACATAACGGAAGGGATAGACTCAGAAGTGTCCTTGTTTGCAGATGATGTGAAGTTAATGAGAAGAATCAAATCGGATGAGGATCAGGCAGGACTACAAAGAGACCTGGACAGGCTACAAGCCTGGTCCAGCAACTGGCTCCTTGAATTTAACCCCGCCAAATGCAAAGTCATGAAGATTGGGGAAGGGCAAAGAAGACCGCAGACACAATATAGTTTAGATGGCCAAAGACTGCAAACCTCACACAAGGAAAATGATCTGGGGGTGAGTATAACACCGAGCATATCTCCTGAGGCGCACATCAATCAGATAACTGCTGCAGCATACGGGCGCCTGGCAAACCTACGGATAGCGTTCCGATACCTCAGTAAGGATTCGTTTAAGACTCTGTATACCATTTACGTCAGACCCATACTGGAGTATGCAGCACCAGTTTGGAATCCACACCTAGTCAAGCACGTCAAGAAATTAGAGAAAGTGCAAAGGTTTGCAACAAGACTAGTCCCAGAGCTACGGGGATTGTCCTACGAAGAAAGGTTGAGGGAAATCGGCCTGACGACACTGGAGGACAGGAGGGTCAGGGGAGACATGATAACGACATATAAAATACTGCGCGGAGTAGACAAGGTGGACAAAGACGGGATGTTCCAGAGATGGGACACAGACACAAGAGGTCACAATTGGAAGTTGAAGACTCAGATGAATCAAAGGGATGTTAGGAAGTATTTCTTCAATCATAGAGTAGTCAAGGCCGTGGAATAGCCTAGAAAGTGACGTAGTGGAGGCGGGAACCATACATAGTTTTAAGGCGAGGTATGATAAAGCTCATGGGGCAGGGAGAGAGAGGACCTAGTAGCAATCAGTGAAGAGGCGGGGCCAGGAGCTATGACTCGACCCCTGCAACCACAAATAGGTGAGTACAAATAGGTGAGTACACACACACACACACACACACACACACACACACATTGGAGCTGTGAGTCGACCCTTGCAATAACAAGTAGCTGAGTA
>NC_091302.1:36281449-36291449 GCF_038502225.1 Cherax quadricarinatus | reverse complement strand
GCAACGACTTCTCAAACACCACAAACATCACCATGCAATGACTTATCAAACACCACAAACATCACAATGCAACGACTTCTCAAACACCACAAACATCACCATGCAATGACTTATCAAACACCACAAACATCACAATGCAACGACTTCTCAAACACCACAAACATTACCATGCAACGACTTATCAAACACCACAAACATTACCATGCAACGACTTCTCAAACACCACAAACATTACCATGCAACAACTTCTCAAACACCACAAACATCACCATGCAATGACTTATCAAACACCACAAACATTACCATGCAACGACTTCTCAAACACCACAAACATTACCATGCAACGACTTATCAAACACCACAAACATTACCATGCAACGACTTCTCAAACACCACAAACATTACCATGCAACAACTTCTCAAACACCACAAACATTACCATGCAACAACTTCTCAAACACCACAAACATTACCATGCAACGACTTATCAAACACCACAAACATTACCATGCAACGACTTCTCAAACACCACAAACATTACCATGCAACAACTTCTCAAACACCACAAACATTACCATGCAACAACTTCTCAAACACCACAAACATTACCATGCAACGACTTCTCAAACACCACAAACATCACCATGCAACAACTTCTCAAACACCACAAACATCACCATGCAACAACTTCTCAAACACCACAAACATCACCATGCAACGACTTCTCAAACACCACAAACATCACCATGCAACGACTTCTCAAACACCACAAACATCCTCACTTCTCACCAGTCATAATTAAGTGTTAATTTCACGTTACTTAACATTCTTCTTTAATTAAGAAGCTCGCCAGCGACAAGACGATCTTAGTCCTCATCCAGAACCTCTTCGAAGCACCGACACCTTTGGCGGGAGGTGTCCTTGACGCTGGTGATGGGCTCTTGATCCAAGACATCAGAGCTACATTCCCTTCCCTTGGATTGAAGGTGACTACTCGCCATTCCCCTGGCACTCTTTAGCGTACATGAACACCCTGGAGCGGTTGTACTCGAGAAGGGGGCACTGAGGCTGCTCAGGACCGCTCGTCTTGTGTTATAATTGCTGGCTTCTACTGTACCCAGTACTTGGTAGTGTAGAGGATTCTGGTGAACGTTGCAGTTGCCGGGTTATACTGAACTAATTGTGCTCACTTCGTTGTACTTACCCAGATCAACCAGGCTAGCCTGGTTGATCAGGAAAATAGAAGACAAACCTTACCCAGGGCCGTCAGTATTAAGTGTCAGTTTGACCAGGCAAGCATCAAGCAAGCCTGGCCCAGGGCCGCCAGTAACAACAGTCAGGTTGAACAAGCAAACACCAGACTAGCCTGGATCAGTGCAGCAACAGCATGGTTGACCAGACAAGCACCCATCAGACAAGCCATGGCATGGATTCAACAAGTTACTGGAAACATTTCTTAGAGTCCTGGTCCCTGCTGACATGACAGCTTCACGCAGTTGCTGCAGATTTGCCAGCTGTACATTCCTGCTGTGAATCTCCTGTTCCACCGCATCCCAAAGATTTATACCAAATTCTGATACTACCATTTGCTTGTCACAGTAGAAATCGCGAATCGTCACATCAGGCGATATTTTTCCAATCGTCAACTGTCCAGTTTTAGTGAGCCTGTAGCCACGTTTTGCTTAGTTGCCTGTTATTAGTTGACAGGAATGGAACCCGGTGTAGTCTTCTGCTGCTGTAATCCATCCACTTCAAGATTCGACGTGTTGTGCGCGTTCTGAGATGTTCTTCTGCATACCACTGTTGTAATACATGGTTGATCTACTGTCATCTTCCTGTCAGCTTGAACCAGTCTGGACATTCTTCTCTGATCTTTCTCATTAACAAGACGTTATCGCTCACACAACTGCCACTCACTGGATGATTTGTATCTTTCACACCATTCTGTAATATCTAGACACACACACACACACACATACACACACACACACACACACACACACACACACACACACACACACACACACACACACACACACACACACATATATATATATATATATATATATATATATATATATATATATATATATATATATATATATATATATATATATATATATATACGCAGGTAGTCGTAATATTTTTCGTAGCAACATAGTGTTCGACGATGTTGAAATAAACGATCCAATTACTCGGTAAAAAAAAGTTTGGAACAAAGGCTTGTTAATGACTCTGAATCCTGTAGTAAATGTCCCACTTTTTTGAAATGCCGTTTCAATTTTTTTTTTACTTTTTAAGCTTATGAATATATATATATTTTACGTTTTTTTATATTTGTAAACTTTTGTACATGTGTAAGTGTTGGGTTATTTTCTCTCTCTCTCGCCCTCTCTCATTCGCTTATATTTCGCTGTACACTAGAAATGGAGGTCTCTTGTTTACACTAATGGATTGCATGTGTGTGTGTGTGTGTGTGTGTGTGTGTGTGTGTGTGTGTGTGTGTGTGTGTGTGTGTGTGTGTGTGTGTACTTCCCTATTTGTAGTTGCAGGGGTCGAGTCATAGCTCCTGGCCCCGCCTCTTCACTGATCGCTTCTAGGTCCTCTCTCTCCCTGCTCCATGAGCTTTATCAAACCTCGTCTTAAAACTATGTATGGTTCCTGCCTCCACTACGTTACTTGCCAGACTATTCCATTTCCTAACAACTCTGTGACTAAAGAGATACTTCCTAACTTCCCTTTGACTCAGCTGAGTCTTCAACTTCCAACTGTGACCCATCTTTGGAACATCCTGTCTCTGTCTACCTTGCCAATTTCTCGCAGTATTTTGTATGACGTTATCATTTCTCCCCTAATCCTTCTGTCCTCCAGTCAGACCGATTTCCTTTAACATTTCTTCGTAGGACATTCCCCTTAGTTCTAGAACTAGTTTTATTGCAAACCATAGTCCTTTCTCTAATTTCTTGGCGTGCTTGAGCAGGTGTGTGTTCCAAACTGGTTCTTCATACTCCAGTATATGCTTGACCTACACAGTGTACAGAGTCTTGAACGATTCCTTACTGAGGTATCGGAACGCTATTCTCAGGTTTGCCAAGCGTCTATATGCTGCAGCAGTTATCTGGTTGATGTGCGCTTCAGATGTGCTCGGTATTATACTCTCCCCAAGATCTTTCTCCTTGAGTGAGCTTTGCAGTCTTTTGCCACCTAGCCTATACTCTGTCTGCGGTCTTATCTGGCCTTCCCCGATCTTCATGACTTTGCATTAGGCGGGGTTAAATTTGAGGAGCCAGCTTTCAACCTGTCTAGGTCTCTTTGTAATCCTGCCTGGTCCTCATCTGATTTAATTCTCCTCATTAACGTCACATCAATCTGCAGACAGGGACACTTCTGAGTCTATCCCTTTCGTCATGTCATTCACATATACCAAAAATAGCACTGGTCCTAGGACTGACCCCTGTGGAACTCCGCTCGCTTAGGGCGCCTACTGCGATACCTCGTCACGTACCATGACTCGTTGTTGCCTCCCTGTCAGGTATTCTCTGATCCATTGCAGTGCCCTTCCCGCTATACGTGCCTGATCCTCTTTGCACTAATCTCTCGTAAGAAACTGTGTCGAAGGCCTTCTTGCAGTCCAAGAAAATTCAATCTACACACCCCTCTCTCACGTGTCTTACTTCCGTTACCTTGTCATAGAACTCCAGTAGGTTTGTGACTCAGGATTTGTCTTCCCTGAATCCGTGTTGGTTGTCGTTAATAAGCTTGTTCCGTTCTAGGTGCTCCACCACTCTCCTCCTGATAATCTTCTCCATGACTTTGCATACTATACACGTCAGTGACACTGGTCTACAGTTTAGTGCCTCGTTTCTCTCTCCTTTCTTTAAAATGGAGACTACATTTTCCGTCTTCCATACCTCAGGTAGCTGCCAAGTTTCAAGGGATGTGTTGAAATTTATGGTTAGTGGCACGCTCAGCGTCTCTGCTTCCTCTCTAAGAACCCAAGGAGAGTTGTCTGGTCCCACCGCCTTTGAGATATCAAGGACACTTAGCAGCTTCTTCACCTCCTCCTCGGTTGTGTGTATTTCATCCAACGTTTGTTGGTATATTCTTTGTTGGAGCACCCTTCTGTTCTGACCTCCCAGAGCCCTTTCTGTCTCCACTGTTAATGCTTCCTTACATCTTATGTTGAGCTCCTCACATACTTCTTGATCGTTTCTTGTGAGTTCCCCACCTTCTTTCCTCAGCCTGATCACCTGGTCTTTGACTGTTGTCTTCCTCCTGATGTGGCTGTAGAGCAGTTTCGTGTCGGACTTGACTTTTGATATTATGTCGTTTTCGTACTATCGTTGGGCCTCCCTCCTTATCTGTGCATACTCGTTTCTGGCTCTTCGACTGATCTCTTTATTTTCCTGGCTCCTTTGTTTTCTGAACCTTTTCCATTCTTCAGTGCATTTTGATTTTTACTCCATACACCTTTTGGGTAAACCAAGTTCTCGTTCTGGTCTTCCCATTATTTCTGTTGCTCTTGGGAACAAATTTTTCCTCTGCCTCCTTGCATTTATTTGTTACGTAGTCCAACATTTTGTTTACTGAATTTCCTAGCAATTTTCTTTTTCCCATTGAACCTCCTGCAGGAAGTTCCTCATACCTGTGTAGTCCCCCGTTTTGTAGTTTGGCAGTGTGTGTGTGTGTGTGTGTGTGTGTGTACTCACTTAGGTGTGAGTACACACACACAGGGATCGAGTCACAACTCCTGGCCCCGCCTCTTCACTGGCCGCTACTAGGTCACTCTTCCTGCTCCATGAGGTTTATCATACCTCTTCTTAAAGCTATGTATGGATTCTGCCTCCACTACATCGCTTCCCAAACTATTCCACTTCCTGACAACTCTGTGACTGAAGAAATATTTCCTAACACCCCTGTAATTCATCTGAGTCTTCAACTTCTAACTGTGACCCCTTGTTGCTGTGTCTCATCTCAGGAACATCCTGTCTCTGTGCACCTTGTCGATTCCTCTCAGTATGTTATATGTCGTTTTCATATCCCCTGTCCTCCAGTGTCGTCAGGTCGATTTCCCTTAGCATCTCCTCGTAGGACATGCCCCTCAGCTCCGGGACTAGTGTTGATGCAAACCTTTGTACTTTCTCTAGCTTCCTTATGTCCTTGGCTAGGTATGGACTCCAAACTGGTGGTGCATGCTCCAATATAGGCCTAACGTACACGGTGTACAGGGTCCTGAACGATTCCTCAATGAATTCCCGTAATGCTGTTCTTAGGTGTGCTAGGCGTCCGTATGCTTCAGCGGGTATTTGGTTGATGTGCGCGTCAGGAGATGTGCCCGGTGTTATACTCACCCCAAAATCATTTTCCTTGCGTGAGGTTTGTAGTCTCTGGCTCTTGACCGTACTCCGTCTGCGGTCTTCTTTGCCCTTCCCAAGTCTTCATGACTTTGCCAGTTGCTGGATCAGGCCTGCAGCCTGTCCAGATCCCTTTGTAGTTGTGCTTGGTCCTCGTCCGATTGAATTCTTCTCATCAGCTTCACATCTGCAAACAGGGACACTTTTGAGTCTATTCCTTCTGTTATATCGTTCACAAATACCAGAAACAGCACTGGTCCTAGGACTGACCCCTGTGGAACCCCGCTTGTCACAGGCGCCCACTCCGACACCTCGCCACGTACCATGACTCGCTGATGTCTTCCTGACAGGTATTCCCTGATCCCTTGCATTGCCTTCCCTGTTATTCCTGCCTGCTCCTCCAACTTTTGCACTAATCTCTTGTGTGGAACTGTGTCAAACGCCTTCTTACAGTACAAGAAAACGCAATCTACCCACCCCTCTCTCTCTCTCTTGTTTTACTGCTCTCACCCTGTCATAAAACTCCAGTAGGTTTGTGACACAGGATTTCCCATCCCTGAAACTGTGTTGGCTGTTGTTTATAGGCTCATTTCTTTCCAGGTGTTCCACCACTCTTCTGATAATCTTCTCCATGACTTTGCATACTATACATGTTATTGTCACTGATCTGTAGTTTAATGCTTCGTATGTGTCTCCTTTTTGAAAAACTGGCACTACATTTACTCTCTTCCATACCTCAGGTAGTCGCCCTGTTTCAGTAGCTGTGTTGAAGATTATTGTTAGTGGTACACATAGTCCCTCTGCTCCCTCTCTCAGGACCCATGGAGAGATGTTATCCCGCCCCATCGCCTTGAGTCCCTTCCGTCTCCTCTGCGAACACTTCTTTGAATCTCATGTTTAGCTGCTCACGTATTTCGCGGTCGTTTCTTGTGATCTCTCCTCCATCCTTCCGCAGCTTGATTACCTGGCTGTTGTTTTCCTCCTGATGTGGCTGTACAACAGCTTCGGGTCAGATTTGGCGTTCGCTGCAATGTCATATTCGTATTGTCGCTGGGTCTCCCTTCTTACCTGTGCATATTCATTTCTGGCTCTACGACTGCTTTCCTTATTCTCGTGGGTCCTTCGCCTTCTATACTTCTTCCATTCTCTAGCACACTTGGTTTTGTCCAAGAGCTCATCCTGGCTTTTTCATTATTTCTGTTACCCTTGGGTACAAACCTCTCCTCAGCTTCCTTGCATATTGTTGTCACATATTCCATCCTCTCGTTTACTGAATTCCCTGCCAGTTCTCTGTCCCACTGAACCCCATGCAGGAAATTCTTCATGCCTGTGTAGTCCCCTTTCTTTTAGTCTGCCTTCATTCGTCCTGCCCTTCCTGCTTCCCTATCCACTTGTAACTCTACTATTCGAAGCTCAGAAAAATGTGGTTACTGGCGCCGAGGGGTCTTTCATATAAGATGTCCTCAATATCTTCACTACTCAATGTGAATACTAGGTCCAGTCTTGCTGGTTCATCCTCTCCTCTCTCTCTGGTAGTGTCCCTTACGTGTTGGTACATGAGGTTTTCCAGTACCACTTCCATCAGCTTAGCCCTCCACGTTTTTGGGCCTCCAGTGTGGCTCCAAGTTCTCCCACTCGATTTCCTTGTGATTAAGTCACCCATAATCAGCAGCTTTGCCCTGCTCGCATGAGCCCTTCTGGCCACTTCAGCTAGTGTGTCAGCCATCGCTCTGTTACTCTCATCACACTCTTGCCTTGATCTCTTGTTTTGTGGTGGGTTATACATAACTGCAATTACCACCTTGGGACCTCCAGATTGAAGTGTTCCTATTATGCAGTCTCCTGCTTCTCCTTTGTCTCCTTTCTCCAGTTCATCAAAATCCCATTGGTTTTTGATCGGCGGTGCCACTCCTCCACCCCCTCTGTTCCCTTTGTCTTTCCTCAGGATCTGATATCCCGTTGAAAAGATGGCATCTGTTATCATTCCCGTGAGCTTGGTTTTTGTGAGAGCTATGATGTCTGGTGATGCCTCTTTGACTCTTTCGTGCCATTCCTCCCACTTATTCGTCATTTCATCAGCGTTGGTGTACCATACCTTCAGTTTGTTCTCCAGCACAACATTCTGTGTTCTTTAACACTGTTCTGTGTGTGTGTGTGTGTGTGTGTGTGTGTGTGTGTGTGTGTGTGTGTGTGTGTGTGTGTGTGTGTGTGTGTGTGTGTGTGTGTGTGTGTGTGTGTGTGTGCGTGTGTGTGTGTGTGTTTGTGTGTGTGTGTGTGTGTTTGTGTGTGTGTGTACTCACCTATTTGTGGTTGCAGAGGTCGAGACTCAGCTCCTGGCCCCGCCTCTTCACTGACCGCTACTAGGTCCTCTCCCTGCTCCATGAGCTTTATCATACCTCGTCTTAAAACTATGTATGGTTCCTGCCTCCACTACCTCACTTTTCAGACTATTCCACTTCCTGACAACTCTATATGACTGAAGAAATACTTCGTAACATCCCTTTGACTCATCTGACTCTTCAACTGTATGTGTGTGTGTGTGTGTGTGTGTGTGTGTGTGTGTGTGTGTGTGTGTGTGTGTGTGTGTGTGTGTGTGTGTGTGTGTGTGTGTATGTGTGTGTGTGTGTCTGTCTGTCTGTCTGTCTGTCTGTCTGTCTGTCTTTGCCTTATGTTTTCAAAAAATCTATTGTAAGATCAAATAATACAAGAAGTAATAACGAGAAAAATATATATAAAATAAAGACTATAATAGATGAAAGAAAAAATAAAAAAAAATAACGATAAAAAAGAGCTGAGGAATTTAACAAGAAGGGAGAATTAAAAGGAAAAGCGAGAAGGGAAAAGGGAAATTACATAAGAAAAAACAGAAGGCAGAATGGAAGGAAGAACGGAAAGTACGGCAAAAGAAAAGGTAAGGAAGGAAGGAAGGAAGGAAGGAAGAAGGCAAGGAAGGACGAAGGAAAGGAAGGAGTTTTATTGTGAATAAGTAGGCCATGTTAGCAAGACGGGGAAAGTGGAGTCAGCAGAAACATAAACAAGAGGGGGTTATGGAGTTACTAAGGAAATATGGAGCAACAGCGAGTGAGTGAGAGAGAGAGAGAAAAAGAGAGAGAAAAAGAGAGAGAGAGAGAGAGAGAGAGAGAGAGAGAGAGAGAGAGAGAGAGAGAGAGAGAGAGAGAGAGAGAGAGAGAGACAGTGAGAGAGAGACAAAGAGAGAGACACAGACAGAGAGAGAGAGAAAGAGAGAGAGAGAGAGTGAGAGATACTTGGACGGTTTCCACTTGTAAGATCCTGGAAACACACTTAAAGATTCCTACTTGTAAGATCTTGGAATCATACTTGAAGGTTCTACTTGTAAGATCCTGGAATCATACTCGGAAGGTTCCCAACTGTAAGATCCTGGAATCATACTTAGCAGGTTTCAGGTTATAGGCTGTGCCATGTCCCCAGACTGGCACTGTGTTTAAGTGGCACACCATTTTAACCCTCTTCTTCGTAAGAATTTCAACGATACTTACAGAAGGTCTCGAGCCAATTTTATCAGTTAAAAAAAAACTGGATTTTTAATCTTTCGTGATCCTTAAAGGTAAGATCTTTCGATATTACTCATTCCTCTACTGTATTGTTGACTGTTTTTATTAATATTCCCCTCGAGGATTTTAATTCGCCAAATTTATCGTAGTGGAAAACTGAAGCCCACGGGATGACCTGGGTATTATTTACCTGGAGATTGGTTGGGTATTCTGGCTAATATTAACTTGGACACTGGTAGGATAACCTGCTTAATATTAACCTAGAGATTGGTGGGATAACCTGGTTAATATTAGCCTGAAGACTGGTGGGATAATCTGGCTAATATTAACTTGGAGATTGGTAGGATAATCTGGTTAATATTATCCTGGAGATTGGTGTGATAATCTTATTAACATTAACCTGGAGATTGGTAGAATAATCTGGTTAATATTAACTTGGAGATTGGTTGGATAACCTGGTTAATATTCACCTGGAGATTGATGGGATTATCTGGTTAATATAAGCATTGAGATTGGTGGGATAATCTGGTTAATATTAACTTAGAGATTGGCTGGATAACCTGATTATTATTTACCTAGAGATTGGTAAGATAACCTGGTTAATATTAACCTAGAAATTGGCAGATTATCCTGGTTAATATTAACCTGGATATTTGAGGGATAACCTGGTTAATATTAACCTCTATATTTGGGGAATAACCTGGTTAATATTTTGGACTTGTGTTAGAGGTATTGGTGGTCGCTTTATGCAGGCAGTCGCAAAATATGCCTGGTAGCTATAAAGAGACTGGTGCTATAAACAGCAGGTGCCTGAAATGGTCTCTATACACGAAGGGTTGTTATAAAAGGTAAATTATTAAAAGGCCACTTTAAGCTATAGGGTTTTATAAGTGGCCCATATATATAAGTAGTTTTTAACGTGGTTGCTCTAGACGGATTTTTAATATAAGCGAAATACTGTAATAAACAATGTGACGTTATAACCAGATAACAACATTACGCAAGTTATTGCTAATCATAAACAAGTGTTCGCTATATAACAGAAGGCAGTCCCTAAGGAATGGGATTAAGAGGTGGCCTCTATATAGAAGTGGTCACCTTCGCAAAAAACAA